>NC_083464.1:22982500-23127500 GCF_030014155.1 Tachysurus vachellii | reverse complement strand
AGATGTGCGAGTGGTGAAATAGAAGAAATGATGAAGTTAGGATTAAGAAAAAAAATGGTTGGAAAAGGGGGAAAGGAGATGTTGATAAGGTTTGTGTGTGTACAGATGGCAGTCTGTGATCCTGTCGAAATCAGGAGGAGAAAGAGAGACACAGAGAGAGAGAGAGAGAGAGAGAGAGAGAGAGAGAGAGAGAGAGAGAGAGAGAGAGAGAGAGAGAGAGAGAGAGAGAGAGAGAGAGAACAGAGTGGAAGGGAGGTTAACACACACACTTCCATTGGGACACCAAAGCACATAGAGATTAGTGTTTCTCCTCTCCTTCTTCATACAACACACACAGACACACACACACACACACACACACACACACACACACACACACACACACACACACACACACACACTCCATATCACCATGTCAACCATGCCCACCACCTGCTTTTCCACTTTTCCCTCTCCTCTCCCTCTCTGTTTTACACTCCTTTTCCCACCACAACACTCATTATATTCATAAAGAACATTTGATAAGATGATTTGATATCATAAAGTTTTCCTCAGTTTGTCCTCTTCTGAATACCACATCTTAAATCTGACATCTGTACTGCTTTTAGCAGATTCAGGGTCAGACCCTTGTGCAACAAACAAAGGATCGATCTCACACACATTTATTTAGCAGAGCCAATACAGTGCAGCTAGTGAATGATGAGCCACATGCAGGATCAAATCTAGCAACAGGAGATGAGAGGGGCCAACAGAAGTGTACCTCAGACAAGAGACAGATAAATTGAGTAGGAAAAGAAGAGAGGAGAAAATGAGGAAACCTTGACAACCTGAAGAAAATAAATCAGCTGCAACCAAAAATCAATAGTAAAGTATTTTTAGAGTTAAAAGAGTACATTAAGAGAAGTTAACAAAGGTCAAGGCAAGACTGAAAGAACAAACAAAAGTGAAGAAATTACCTGTTTGTGGTTGCTTTGGTTAAATGGTCACTCACTGTTCTCCGTCTTCCCTCTCGGTGGATGACAACTTCTTTAAACCTGACTCATGAAAAGTCGAATTGAGATCATGCAGGAAACCAAAACCAAAAATAGGGAAAACCCTCTGAACAGCCCCCAAAGAGAAAAAAAAGCAAAAAGAAGAGAGAAAGAAAGTTGAAGGTTGAGTGAAGCTTTCCAGGAACGCACGAAGATGGAGGAGGAGTAGAGGGCTCTGTATTCCTTTATCCAATAGACAATGAAGAGGGGCAGAGACACTGAGACGATTTTCACTTTCCAAGATTGATTCTGTTTTTACCAACAGGAAGAGTGTGCGAGGCAAAAAGAGAGAAAGTGACAGAAAGAGAGAGAGCGGTAGAGAGAGAGAGAGAGGGAGAGAGAGAGAGAAAGAGAGAGAGAAGCTGGTAGTAGATGAGGAGAGATAGGCAGCAGTTCATTTTTAAAATCTGGGTTAGGTCTCTCCAGAGAATGAAAGAGAGACGGATGGAGGGAGATAGAAAGAGGACAGAGAGGGAGACACATTGGACAGATTGGTCAACTTGCATCTCTGCTTGTCAAAAGTGTGTCAAAACTGATGACCAGAGCACAGATCTTTAGACAGCCTCATCTGCAATCTGATATGTCAGCCTGTGTGTGTATCATGTTCTTACCTTAAAATGAGCTCATCGGGTGGGTTGGGAGCGAACAATATGGCTGACAAGCATGATGACACCAAAAAAGGAGCATGTCATATAATGTCATATATTTGGAATTAGAAGAAACCCAGGAATGGTACAGTCTGTGATATCTAACTCCCTCACACAGGTGGCTGACTCAATCCAGGTCACTGTGGGAGGATTCAGAAAATATAGCAAGATGGCTGCTGTGCAGGGAGGACGAATGGGGCTAAGGGAAAAAGTGCAGTGAAAAATCAGGACAATGTGCTGCTCTCTTTGACAGTGGGGAAGGGACAAGTCTGGACTGAACAAAAACACCCTCACACCCGTCAGCAACATGGTATGTGTATGTGTGTCTGTGTGGAACACAGATAGCGAGAGAAAGAGAGCAGGCAAAGGGAAAGGGAGGGATGGGATGAGTGTGCAGCGAGAGATAGAGGGAGTAAAAGGTTGAAGGTCTAATTATGTAAAATGTAGGTTATTAGTCTCCTGATGAGGACACTGTGCAAAAATTAATTAACAATTATAATTAGCAAGATTGTTAGAGAGCAAAATGGTGTCATTGGGCAAAGATGTGTACAGGGGCAGGGTGTGTACCTGTGTGGAGGAGCTTGTGTGTGAGTCATTGTCATTGAGAGCGTGTGGAGGTCAGTACGATTTATGCCTTAATTTCACATAGGAGCACACGGAACAGTAGAATTTCAGATCATGCGTAATTTGTCTGTCATGTATTATATCAAAGGCAGAACTCCAGTCTACTTCACTTAAAATTTAACCTTAGAGAAGTGCTTCTGAAAGCGGGGCCCATGAACCCTCGGGGGGTTCTGAAGCAGGATCAGGGGTCTATAAATTTAGTTAGAGTGGTGGAAATCTCAACATACATTTATGTAAGTTATACATGATGAATTACAGTGTTTGATCAAACAGTAACTCAAAAACAAACAGACAGTATTTTAATTTGTTAAAATACTAATGATCTCTTTTGAGTAACCAGTGATTCACTTACCTTTTTAGATATTGTGTAATTATATAGCAGCATGTACTGTACATTGCCCCATTTAAGCTCTATAGAGTTATTACTACATCTGATGATCATAAAAGGAAACTGACACAAGCTCTAGTGGTGACCCACTGGGGCAAGATTCACTCAACACCATGTTCATTGTATGAACAATTTGTTTATGAGCAGAGAACAGACCACAACAGCTGCTACTGCTAATATCGTCTAGGTTTATCTTGTGCACCAAAACAGCCCTGACTTGTTGAGGCATGGACTCTACAACACCTCTGAAAGGTGTGCTGTGGTATCTGGCACCAAAGATGTCTGGAACAGATCCTATAAGTTCTGTAAGTTGTGAGGTGATGCCTCAGAAGATCGGACTTGTTTGTCCAGTATGTCACAGATGCTCGATTGGATTGAGATCAGGGGGAATTTGGAGGCCAAGTAAACACCTTGAAGTTTCTGTCATGTTCCTCAAATGATTTCTGAATCATTTTTGCAAAGTAGACTCATATTGCTGAGAGATGATTTCGTGTCAAAGTAACACAGATGAATGCCAAGACCCAAGGTTTCCCAGCAGAACATTGCCCAAAGCCTCACACTGCCTTCTTCTGGCTTGCCTTCTTTCCAATGCATCCTGTTGCCCCCCCAATGCATCCTTGTGCCACCCCCAGGTAATCAATGCACACACACACAGCTGGCACTCAATACATTATTTGAAAGGTTGGATTATCTTCGTTAAAATATCCGCATTGAGCCGTCTTTGATATTTTGGCTACAAGAAAATCTGCTTTAGATAAAGCATGAACATTGTCATGAAACAAAAAGATGTTTACCTTTTTTTCCCCCAAATGTCATTCAACAAACAAGATACACATTGTGATATTGCTAGAGACAAATGCATAGTTTACAGATTATTCATTAAACATTAAACGTGAACAAAAATAAATTTACATAATGTGAAAGCAACAGTACAAAACCGATCTAGTCTATGGATTATCAGCTGAAAGCCACTGCCGACATGGTGAGAATCCGAATCTAACTAAACTTTCTATTTACACCATAAAGCAAATTATAGATCAGTCATTTTGTTTAAAGCACATGCATTAATCCACAATCATGACCACTATCATAATGTGTATTTGTGTACAGACTTCTGAACAGCACGGAGATACGTAATAGAGAAATAACCGGTACAGGATATAGGATGAAGATGGATGAGGTTTGGCTATACTGTATATATATAAAAAAAGAGAGATTAGTGTTGCATCACAGAAAACAAATGCTCCATGCCAACAGAATGAGAGGATGATGAAGGAGTAAAAGGAGGAAAGGAGGACAAACCCATTTTCACAATGTAAATCAGCAGCATATGTTAAACTTAAAGGCTTTGATATCTGTCATTTTTGTGGGTGAAAACTATTTATAACAGCCAGAATTTATGAAGAGTCAGAAAGCTGTATAACTAAACATAACGACTCTCTTAGGGAAAAAAAAATAGGCTATCATCTCATTGAAAAAAGCTCCCATTAAAATAGACTTAAGATGTTTTACATTTGTCATTTTTGTGGCCATCTTAATGTGGGGGACTCTGTCATGCTGAGATTTTAGGCAGGTGTTTTTCATGGATGTGTTTCTGGCTGAGCTGCAATGCACTTCTTCAGCTCATAAACATGAGCTATAACCCCACTGAAATACATTACAGCTATAAAGCACCGGGCCACCCTCAAAACACGAACATTTATAGATACACTTCGTGGAAAAGCTAGAGAAAGTGAAGGAATGATTTGTTGGTAGGCTGCTAAAAGAAAAGAGGGAATGATGAGACAAAATAAAAGCAAACAAAACATTAGTAGTGCATTTAGCATGCAGCAGGAAAACAGAGGGGGGGTAGAAGAAGAAGGCAAAGAGTGCAAAATCGTTTCCAAACGTACGTTACCGGCTATATTGTACCATGTCATATGCAGATTTTAAAAAGCTATATTCGGAATCCACACAGCCAAATAATCATGGAAAATACTCCTTCTTTCAATTGTCTGAGCTATTTTCTCATTCTGCTGACTGGACCAATCTCATTGTCAAAGACTTCTTATCTGAGAGCCTCCTAACTCATTTCTCCCTCTCATTTTTGTCAGAAAAAAAAATTCTATGCTTAAATGCAGTGAGTCTTGATTAGGAGGACCTCAGCGCTTCTGGCATCACCCTACCCTATAAGCCAAGCTGTGCTCTTTCCTCACACCATTTCTCCAGTCATTTCTTGCTAATTTCACACTTACGGTGCATGATAGATAATTAAATTTAAAAACGGGAAGAAAAAGGCCTAAAGTGAAATTTCTGTGTCGATGTTGATATGAGTTTCACGGAGAGTAGAAGATGATAATTACAGAAGCAAATTACAGAAGTTGCTAGATGACTCGGTTATAGCGTTGTAAATATTACTGTTATATTATATTGTAAACATGCAGATATTATCATTGTTATCCATATTTGAACTGTATAGTGTACTAGCTGTATTTATTGCTTTTATAAACTGTTAGTGTGCTGCTATCTTTCAGTCTGTCATTGTCGCATGTGTTTTAGCACTGTCAAACATTATTTTTGTCCGTTCGTGATCAGAAGAATGACAATAAAGTCTACTTGACTTATAGAGGAGTTATATCTGGGCTTGATTTACGTAGGGGTTGTAGCACCGCTTTTCCAAATAATTGCATTTTATGTGAAATGCAGTTTGTCTCCCATATAACAGGACAGAATTATATGCCCACAAAAGGGGGTCATGGGTCCCTTTGCCAACTGTACACCATTCATACACATAGCATATCATTTCCGCATGGACGAGCTTTATACGCACTTTTCTGCTCGACACGCATGATGAAATTCTGCCACCCCAGCTGAGTCCACTGTCTGGCTAACTAATCACCCTAATTAGAAAAAACTGGCCAATTATCCAATCAGGTAAAATGAGCTCCAGCACAAAGCAGCTCTCAAGATATCCAGATAAATGAGCTTCAAAAGAAGCACAAGGAGAAAGCAGTGCTGAAGCTCTTAAGCTGATTATGTACCTAGTTGTGAGACACGACTGAAGTTTCTTCTGCATGAAATCTTGTCTAGTATAGTTTGAAGTTTCTTCTGCATGAAATCTATTATAATAATAAATGCCATATTAAACATTATTGTTTAAGAAGTTGTTAGAATTAGGAATTCTAATGAGAAAGGTGGGAAGAGAGAGAGAGAGAGAGAGAGAGAGAGAGAGAGAGAGAGAGAGAGAGATTGTGATTTCATTTGATTTCATACAAACGAAGCTTTAAAGAAATCTATAAACAGTAGCCTCTTCCAGATTAGTAGTAGGGAAATGGGGAAATGAAATTTATGAGTTTAAATGAAAAATAAATTACAAAATATCCTCTAACCTGAACATTACCTCTGTATATTTCATACGAACAATCAATGGACGATTTCATTTTTTAACCTTAGCCTGATCTTAAGTATTTGTATCTGTTAGATTTTATGTGGATTGTGAACTCAAATCACTGGTATTAATTACTGTATACTGGTTTTCTTTTTCTATGCACATTAAGTTCAGTATGAAACACACACACACACACACACACACACACACACACACACACACACACACACACACGTCCATACATATACAGCAGTATATACAGCAGTATATACTTGGAATAAATATTCAGCTTCACTTCATTGCTGTTCTTCAATCAGCATATTTAAATACACCAATAAGGCCCATAATCTTCTTCCACAAAACTTCAAATGTTTAGTCAGCAAAACCAAACATAGAACTACCTTCACTCAAACTAAAGAGTGAAGTTATAAAAAGAAAAATCAGACAGCTGTAAATTCTTACATCATGAAATTGTACTTTATACAGTGGCAGACGAAAGGAAATTTGCACGGACGGCAAAATGGAGTGCAAACTGTCATGTGTAATTTGTGATAACTGCATCGTTGAAGACTGAAAAGGAAGAGAAAGTGTAAAAGTACTAAGTAGGCAACATGTGTTGAGCATCTTTATCTGTCCCAATAACCTTGATTTATTCATTTATTACTTTTGTGAACAGCACCAAATTCTTCCACATTTCAAATGATAGAATTTACTGTATCTCCCTCTCTGTTCTTTTTCTAGTTTGAATGAACATAACAACACATGAATCATGAGCCTTTCTCAATTGACTCTACAGAACAATTTCATTTCAGAAACAACTTCAAGTATACACCTCAATTATTCCTTAATCGAATATTACTTTCTCCCATTAGTGTTTTAGTCTACTTTTGTTTCGGCCACAGAGACCGATTTCCAGCTGCGGTTCCAAGAGACATTTTAAAGGACCCTGTAGTTGGCTGTAATGGACTGCTGTTCTGTTCATGGTGTATTCCTGTCTCGTACTCAGTGTTCCTGGGAATAGACTCCGGATTCACCATGACCCTGACCAGGATACAGCGGTTTCTGAAGATGAATGCATGAATGAATAACTGTAGCAGGGACACAAAATGCTTTTGATCCTGTGCAAAATGTCAGGCGAACGTCTGCTCCTCCGATCATTTGTAAAATCTTTTTTTTTCCCCCTCCTACACATTTTCATTGATTTAAGGGGGAGAAAGAAAATCCGGTGAGACTGATTAAAATAAATGCCAGTGTTAAAAATGATCACAGAAAGCATGTCACTGTGCATTCTAGGCAATTTGTTACTGGACCCTACTGCATTGCAATGCTGAGTAAAAAAGAAAAAGAAAGAAAAAAAATGTATAGAGGTGCTGATAGAATTTTGAGTGAATGAAAAAACCCCCATCATGATGCTTCTTGAGTCTGTTGCTTTTCTGTGTTTCCTTTTTTCCCTTTGGAGATTTAGTCTATGTGCTTGTGAAGCCTGCAGTACTCTGTGTCCATGATGAAAGAGCGAACAGTAAGGCTTGTAGAATATGCTGCATGTGTGTGTGTGTGTGTGTGTGTGTGTGTGTGTGTGTGTGTCCGTATATAAGTCCAATACTTCATGCTCATCGTATCTCTTTTTCTCTCTGCCCTCACCGTCCTTGCACACATACAGTGTTAATCTAGGCTTTGAGTCTTCAGTGAGAAGATAAGTAGCAGCTCAGCGTCTGGTGTGATGCAGTAACCACGCTCTACATCTCTCTTTCTGTTCTATTTTTCTCACTCCACTTCCATGCAGCAGGACAGTGACATAAACATGGCTCAGTGCTGATCATTGAGAAAAAGCTCCACATCCAAGGGAGGGATCAACTGTGGCCCAGACGCTCCTGTGATGAGGCTTAAAATATCTCCCCAGCACCACTGATAATACAGTCTTACCCACTGACATAACATACATTTTACATTTTCCTCATCTTCCTGACATCACAGTATACGATCCACAGTACAAAAGCACATCTTCCTGTCCCTGTGTTGATCTATGTTGATTGGTTGCACATGCAGAAATCTGCAAAAAATCTGCATGTTGATTTATTTACGATCTACGGAGGACGGTGTCTAATACGGAAATGTGTTGTTCTTTCTAAATGTTATTCCTAATGAATATGCAATCCGGGGGTGTTTGTTTGTAAAGCCACCATGGTGTTTATGCAAATAGATTCATTTTGCCGCCACCTTGTGAAAGTGATTTCGAGAACAATAATTACACGTGCAAATTAATATCCGTCTGAAGACAAAATAAAACAAATGTTTAAATAACATTTCTCACTGTTACACTGCAGTATCCCAAAACAACGGGAAATTTTCTTACAAAAAAAATGATTGCGGTGAAATCGCTCTCACATTACTGTATACTGTATATTTCCTACACAATGTATGTATCACTACCACTTATGCAATTTAGGCAATATAATAACATTAAAAATACCTCTTGTACATATACACATGCCTACAATCGTTTTTAGTTACTGTACATTGTGTGTTTGCATTCATGCATTTATTTTTATTAGTGTGTTACAGGTATCAGGTATGCTGCAGGTTTTAGCTTTAACTCTTGAAGATCTGAACTCATCACAACTATAGAACGTCAGTAATCTATATCAGTATTTATTCATTATATAGAAATTAATTGATATACAGTAAGTCTGATATAAAATGACTCAGGACACTGTTGACTCTGTTGGGGATGTGGTAACCTAGTGGTTAAGGTGTTTGACTACTAACCAGAAGGTCATGAGTTCCCAGGTCACCCAAGTTGCCACTGCTGGGCCCCTGAGCAAGGCCCTTAACCCTCAGTTGTATAAATTGAAATAAATTCAAGTCTCTCTGGATAAGGGTGTCTGCTAAATGTCAGAAATGTAAATGATGGGATAATCTAACACTGAATTCTAGTGGTTGAAGATAACGCTTTCACATTCCGGGATGCTTGAGGCATCTCAGAGAGCAGAACTGGGTTTGATATCACTATTTATTTTAAAGATATAAACATTTGTGTAGAAAAAAAATCTATACATTTTTTGTGCTTTTTTTCGTGTTTTTTTTTTTTTTACTATGAAATATTGTTAGGAACAAAACAGAAATATTTTAAAATACTACAAGCTCCTTACATATGAGCCATTAAGCACCACTTTTTAGAGCGTGACATGTTAAAGAAATTCAGTGCTGATCATGGGACACAACAAAACTGCAAACATTTTTTGGCCTCTGGTGAAAAGATTTAACATAATGTTTCCTCACTTTATTCTGTATGCGATGTCATTTACCCATTTATTCCTTCAACATGCCCATTAACTGTACGCACTCTTTATCAGATTGGACATGCAAATTAGCCAAAACATGACAATTTGGTCTCAGATAAATACTGTAGACTGAATAACCCACTGAAATGAATCAAGTTTCCGAAAAGACATCTGCTATCAATTGGGATTCAACATCATAGCGATCGATACCTTTAACAACAGCAAGGTTACAACTGATGACATTATGGATCTGGCTTTTTCAAAAGACATCATATTGTATCGTAGTGCAAGTAACTGAACATCTCTGTGCATCAGGTCATTCTGAATGTTTCCAAAATGGTGATGCACTGAGAAAGGAACGAGTGATTTTTCATGAAAAGCAAAGTACAAAGTTACAGTTAAGACCTTCCTGTCCAACTGGCATCTGTCAATCAAAAGAAAATCCCTGCAATAATATGCACCTCAGGCAGCTGTGCTAATTATCATAAAAGCACTATAATTTAGCACTAAGCAGAATATGACTTTCACTAAGTAGATCCTTTTTCTAGAAATATGTAGCATGGAATCATTATAATATACAAAGCAATGGAGTATTTTATGAGTATTTCAATAAGCTTACCATGTCCACTTACAAATAAAAAAGGGAACAAATACACAAATATAACAAATAACAAATAGAACTAACACAAGGAAAAGGAACAACACTTCACTGCCTTTCGCTCTGTTATATTTTCAGCCTGGATAAAATAATTGAAAGTGAATTTGCTTGTGTTATTCCAGTAAGTAGTAATTCTTTCTAATGAATAACCACGCTGTGATTAGAGCGGCTTTTCCGCTTTTCATTTTTCATATTAATGCCATGTGAAGTTGACAGCATATCTAAAATATCATCACATGAAAAAAAACAAAAACAAAAGACAAGCATGAATTAAAGCATCAGTAGATTCAGATCAACTCATATTTTCACTTTTACTTAAACATCCTCCAGCTATAAGTTTTCTGTGATTTCTCAGACTGGCGCACACTGTAATGAGCATGTGATGTTCAGAAAGAACCTACCCTTTCTGATTTATTGTCAATTTTGATGTGTTTAGTATTTCGCTGTTTCACCTTTATTTATTTATTTTTTTTAAAACTATGTTTTATTAAAAATTTGTCATCGATCGAAAGTGTAGTTCACTTGAAATCTGGTGCATTTTTCTTTTTTGTTTCAGTTTATAAGTGAGAACACAGCAATTTGCCACATCGCAACACATTACAAGATCTTCACCACGGCCTACAAACATGGTCGCTTCCGGCGGCCACCTCAACTCACACGCTCACGGTCACTATCTTTCTAATTTTTTTACCAGTGTTATCATCATGCATGTTTGGGTTAGAGGATCCAGTTCATAGTCTGACTGACCTGTGTCTGTTTTGACCCTGCTTTTTGCCAGATGTCTGTTAGATTGTTTGCCAAGTCTGGTTTCACTTTTGTTTCTATTTGTTTCAACATATTACTATTAATTTAAACTCTTCCAAATTGTGTCAGGATCTAGCCCAGGATCTTTTGTGCCTTTTGTTTATGTTTTGTGTTTACGTGTCTGCCCTGTCCTTGTCTATTCCTTCCCGCCTCAGCACACCTGTCTCACTCTCACTCACTCATCTTCTACCGCTTATCCGAACTACCTCGGGTCACGGTGAGCCAGTGACTATCTCAGGCGACATCAGGCATCAAGGCAGGATACACCCTGGATACACCAACCCATCGCAGGGCACACACACACACACACACACACACACACACACTTTTCCAGAGATGCCAAACAACCTACCATGCATGTCTTTGACCCGGGGGAGGAAACCGGAGTACCTGGAGGATACACACCCATCGTGCCCCCACACCTGTCTCTTATGTGTATAATTGTCTTCCTTATTTATTCGTGCTGTGTCGCCTTTGCCTTGTTTTTGTTTTGTCTTTGTATGGTCTTCGTCTGGCTCAGTCTTGGTTTTTGAATTTCGGTTTTGTTTGTTTCGTTTATGTTTAATAAGCACAATGTTAATAAGCATAATGTTTCTGTTTTTTTAACTACCCTGCATTTGGGTCTTTTTAATCCATGAAGACACCCCGTTTTTTTTGACATTTTGTGATTTAAAAAATGATGTGATTTATGACATTGTCTCTGCATTCAGGACACAATCACACAGACCTAATCAATGGAGACAATAGAGAAATAGTCATACTGTTCTGCTACCAATCAGTATTCATGTATCTATTGTTACATATTCTATATATTTGTTCCCTTTGCTTGTACAGGTCATTCTATTTCTATTTTATTCTATTTTTACAGTCATTTTTTTTCTGTTTTTTAGTTTGATTTTTATTCTACTTTTTATGACAGCAGAAATGTCTACTGTGTATGGTTCTGTATGTTACATAAAATTTTAATCAAAAGAAAAAAAAAAAGAATTTGACTGAGAGAAGTGGTCTTAGACCAGTTCTAGAGCTCTAGAATCTAACCTAAACCAACTGCATCCTGAATGTGATATGGCCTGAATTGGCCAGATTAATCAACCACACTCAAACTGTACACCTTTTCTGTTTTGGGAACTGTTGTTGAAGTTGACAACTGTATATTTGGAACAAAAAAGAACAAAATATGATTTAATTAATAAAAAAATTTACTTTTTACTTATCTAAGAACTATCTAGTTCTATAATTATCAAATCGTTTATTTATTACCTGCTTCATGTTTTCTGTGACCAAGTGATTTTGTGTGCTAACATGCGACAAGATCCAGGGAAGAGTCTTACATTTTCAGTCCTACATAACCTTCAGCCAAAGTGTTTTTGCATTTTGGATCATTTAATTACTTTCAGTATGAAGCCAAACCAACCCAAATATCAAATGAAAAAAGTATAAATTCTAAACTCGCTCGAAGACTTTAGACTTTGCAAACAGACTAACAGGTGTAAAAGTGCCCTTGGATTCAGGAGCAGCGTGAGGCTTTGGCTTGTTTTGACTTGTGCAGAAGCAAGTAGAAAATGTCTCATACTGTAGGACTCGCTGACCATGAATTCCAAAAAAAAGGTGTGATTTTGAGTAATACGCACCAGTCCGTCATGCCTGTCTGGTTTTTGAAAGACAGTGACTGACTTGTATTCAAACATGCTCTGCTTTCCACCAACCAGATACAATGATCTCCAATATTGCAGTTTGGATCCCAATCTGAGAACTAGCTTTAATAATATTTGTGACTAAGATACACAGATATAAGATATTCCAGCTCATTCTGTAGATTACTAATTCATAATCATTTACTTTCCAGAGATGGATGAATGCTTTAGATAGTGTTAGGACTTTGGAGAAGGTTTTTCAGCTGTCCATGCTTGCTGCAGGGAGCTGCTGTGCTTTCTGGAGCATCTACAGAAAAAAGAGCTCTAAAACTTGGAAATTAACTATAACAATGGACATTTTCTTCACCGCAGGAAACACTAATATCAAATATGTTCACATTTATAAATTCATCAAAAATATTGTGGTTTTTGGAATTAGTTGCGGAAAAAGAAAAAGATAATAAGAATAAGATGATAATAAGATGATTTACGATATGACTCACCAAGACATCAGGTTGTAAGCAATTTATCTTTCTCTACACATACACACACACAGATTTTGCTTCCTACTGGACAACAACTAATTTTAGCTTCTACTCAAGTGCTATCTTGGAAAAAAATGCTTTAATTTTAAAGCAGAATGATTATAGAATCTAGTAAGCAATCAAGTAATCACGTAATCACCAGTAAATAAATAAACGTGAATTTGGATATACTGATATCTCTTTTCACTGTTACTTTCATTGCAGTAATTCTATTCTATTTCTATATGCAGGATTTTAATGGGAAATACCCTCTGTCAATGGACCTCGCTAATAAATTCTGTTCATTTATATATATATATATATATATTTTTTTTTTTTTTTACATGGCTTCCCACTGGTCCTTTTATGAGAAGTGAAAAGACTGAGTAACACCTGATTCACTGTACATTAGCACTGTGGTGTTAATACCGATCAATACAGAACATAAATCCTTGAATGCAACAGGATTGCAGTGCAATGAAAAGCTGGTCGTCTATTTTGCCTTTCAAAGCAGTCGCTAATTTTGTTCTCAGAGCAATGAAAGGTCAAAGGAAGGATCGTAACATTGTGAACACTCGTGGTTCAGCAGATAAAGAAGCAGAACAATAGTCTATGTTTTTGCAGTAGTATACATTTATGAACCAGTTTGACCCATTCAGACCCCTCATTCTCTGAGTGACCCATTAAGCTTGGACTGTACAGTGCAAAGGTTTTGAATATTGCATACATGCCAGTTGCTAAATGCTACACCTGGTTATCATTGCTATGTAAAAATTTATAAAACTTATAAAGAACATTTTAATTATAATTTGGTGGCATCTTTAGCTTAATTTTATTTCTAGGAGATGTCTCTGAAGTCCAACCAGATTAGACTAGAATCTCTTAGATTTCTCAGTCAAAGGTTAATGCCGTGCAGAGTAACGTTTACTAAGAATGATACATATTTTGGGAAAGAAAATCTCTGCTAACAAATTAACAAGTCAGACAATCAGATCAAATAGAGATGCTGCTGAAACAGCAAACATAGTGGCGCTGCACAAAGAGGTGGCTTCAAATGGAAGACAAACCTGTCAGACAAAGTTAAGTGTGCTGTATTAACCGTGTGCTGCTTATCACTTATTCATTATTAGCATTCAAAAGACAGATCTGATAAAGTGAGTCCCACTCACTTGAGCTTTCATTCACAAGGGGTGATGCATCAGCTATTACTACAACACTAATCCATGCCAACCTCAGTGACCGTAAGAGAGTGCATAGGTGACACACTGTGCAAATAAGTTAGGCTAAGTAAATCCTGCAACAGGAGATGACCTGATTTCCTGCATAAAGGCTACCATCTGATCAGCTCAGCAGTGAGGGACACAACCAGACACTCAGATGTCAGTGATGCTGTCCTTCAAGTGAGACCTTTCAGAGTGCCTGAAGCTAGACTGTGTCTTAAGCTCTATAGAGAGAAAGAAAGAGAGAGAGCAAGAGAGAGAGAGAGAGAGAGAGAGAGAGAGAGAGAGAGAGAGAGAGAGAGAGAGAGAGAGAGAGAGAGAGAGAGAGAGAGAGAAAACATACCTGTGTGTCATTGCATATGTGCACAACTTCTCGCTATAATGCTGGGATGTTTGCAATAGTCCAGTGACATCTAATTGTATGTGGTAATATGTGTGAAGAATGCGTTAGAACAAGAGATAAAGAATAAAGAGGAAAGAAAGAGAGGTGGTGGTGTCAATTATATATATATATGTGTGTGTGTGTGTACATCAGGAAGTGGATCGTAGAAGAAGAATTTGCTCCCGGCAACAGGCATACCGGCACTGCCAGAGGCATACTGACAACTCACTCATGAAAATTCATGCACATATGCACACACAGACACACACACTCTCTAATTCTACACAGATAAAATAATTCAAGTCACCAAAACTTGCTCAAGGTCATAGCTGCAAATAAGTAAAAACTGTGCAAATGCTTCATTCTGACTGAGACTGAGTCTCAGCATGCTGCACACAAGAAAACTCAGCCCTGATCACTGAGCTCAGCATGAGGTGAATGATAGTAAAGGCATAGCAGAGATGTACGCACACACCCACACACACACAAATATGCACACCCATGTGGCATTCTGTGATATGCCCAGAAACAGGAGTCTGTACAACAAATAATACAGTGTTTGCTAGTTTCATTAGTGTACACAGACCCACATAAACAAAGCCATACTTGACCTGGCAACATTTACATGATAAACTCAGACAAATATTGACTACCATGAACATTTCTACATATTGATACGAAGTCCTGATTTACTAAAAATTTGTGAGTGTAAAAATGTGCAAACTTGATGACAACATGCTGATCTACTAGGGTAGACACTATTTTCCCATGTAACTCTGGTTCTGTGAACCCCAGATAATCTCAGTCTCAATAATTCCAGCCACTGTCAGCAATCGTAGAGCAATGGCAAGTGCAATAATGTACCATGCATGTTGGGGAACACAGCATAGCTGACATTCTATAAGAAGTTCTAAAAACATCTGTGGTAAGGAAAATAGAACTACGGGTTGATCAGACCACCAAAGTGATCCATTCATATGGCTGCATGGCATGAATAAAACAGCAAGTATCTGATAACAGTAATATGCAGAAGGGGGTGACTTAGCCCTCTCATTTGGATGGAAAACAAACATGGCTTTTACTATTTTGATAGTGACTCTGCTCATAAGGGAGCAAATGTGTTTAGGTCACAGTAGATTGGTTTAGCCATGCTGGTTTTGTGATTCTAAAACCTGCACCTTTCAATGGCCTTGAATAGCTGGGGCAAAGAATCTCCCTGGCAGATTGTGCAGATTTAAACATGCCTGGGAAAAGTGAACTATATGTAAACCAGGTTAGTAGAAAGCTGGGTCTTGTCCTGCATTAAGTGCCCAACTACCAAGGATGATTTGTTCTCACCAGAAATCTGAATTCTGTGCTCTGGCATATTACATCTGAGAATAAAGCTTTATCTGGTAGGTACCACCAGTAAAGCAAAACTAGTTAATTAATAGTAGATGTGTGGCCAAGGCTGACCTGCACATGTTTCATCATCTTAATACTTAAGAACATATAAAATCTCAATAAAACCTTGCACTGTGGCTGAATACCATGATGACTAATGTTGTGTGACAAAATTACAGGCAGTGCCATGGCCACTATACAGTCACAATCTGGACTCACTTGGCAAATAGATGACAGGAGAATGAAGGAAATCCAATTCCAGCCCCAGTAAGCCAAATCTTCAGTCTCAGGGACAGTCTCAGTCTCAGGAACGTACGCAGTATGGCAAGGGAGACTCTCTAAACCTGCTAATGGCACAAATACAGGGGCCCCATTTAGTCGGTGGATGGAGGGCGATGTGAATGTTCTGAGGAATTGGTGCCAAGACACTGAATGCACCAAGGCACTGAGCAACAACCCAGAGTACTAGTAGCTACTCACATGCATAGTGAGTAAAAAACTAACAAGGCTAGCAATGCTAATGTGATAATCCAAAATGGTGCTCCAAAGTAACAGCTTTTAGTATTCTCCACAAAAGAAGCTATAATGTAAAAAAATAGTTACTCACCACGGTAGAAGTGATGAATGAATAGAATAGGAGTCTATTGCCTTCTTTGGAGATAGGATACCTGTAGCTCCGACCATAGTTAAGTACTTATGTAGAGGGCTCCATAGGGTGTATAAACGGTCTGAGATATGTACAAGGTGAAAAGAAGAAAGGGAAAGATGACTGTATGACAGCAGTATTTATTGTGAATACGGTGTCATACTTCACTCCACGAATGTGTTGAAAGGTCTCAGCATATGTGCACAAGAATCACAAGTGATTCACACCACCCTTGTCTTTCACATGAGAAAAATATTATCATGGGATGTTCATTTTGCATGTTCTGCTTATTGATTGTGCATTTTGAGGTATTTCTCTATACATGTGCAAAATACAGGGTGGTGGCAGTGTTTATTTTGTGCTTGTGATTGACTAAGCCTGAAAGTCACTTGTAGCACAAATTATTCTGTGGAGAGACCACTTATTAAATTTGCAGAAGCATGTTGTTTGAAAACAAAATTATACCATATAGTATAAACCATTTAGTCCAACTGATGGGAAAGTTTATCTAAATTATGCCTTAGAATCAACGGCATAACAATCAGGGACTTTTCCTAATAATTCACTGTTATTACCATGATAATGTTTGTTGTATATGAGATATTTGTGCACATTTGCCACTCTTATACAGACATCCTTTGAAAAGATTTTCATTCACATATACCTTGTCAACATAATGCACACTCTTGTCTATATTCTTTTATTTATTTATTCATATTGTATTCCGAACAGTTTTTTAGTTTTTGTCAGCATCTTACTAAAGATTCATGTATCACTTTACTCTCTGAGAACTAGCTATGGTTACTGGGGACACTGAGTGCAAACAAAAATCTGTTTTATATATATTGCTTCCTCCCATTTTTTTCATGGATGTACTTCACTTAGTTATTCTTTGTAAATCACCCGCAGCATGCCCAATATTGGTGTGTATGATTTATCACTATGCGCACACAAATTAGCGCTTGTTATTTCAGACCATAGTAAACCATGACCTTAACCCACACATACAAAAATCTCACAGCAATGTTTTAAATGCATCTCATGACCTAGTGGATCTCAACTCCGGTACTAGAAAACCACTGCTTAAATGATTCAAGTATTTTCCACACCGAACAACCTTGGCGCAACCATTTCAACCATCTCCTAAATTTGATCAGAGAACTGGGGCAGAAATATACCTTTAAATCTATGCATTACAGTGGGTTCTCCAAAAATATCCTAAATCCTATAGGGCACTAAGGAAGGCCATTTACCATTGTAAGTAGTAGGAATAATGACTGCTTGTTCATTTTACTTTGTTACATACATTACTATCATGCAACTGTTCAGTACAGTAACAGTACACGGAGTGCAGTATAGCCCAGACTCTTGCTTCATTGTCATCACATGCACCTCTTCAATCATACTGTCAATTCATTAATGCATTACATTTTGATTAGAATCAAATTGATCATCATCTTTAATAATCAGTCAACAGAAGCAAGAACACAGTAGCTACTGGTCTCTGTTTTTTGCTAAGTGAGAGAACTGACAGGTATAAGCAGTGTGAACCATGAATTCAAATTGTGAAGCAAATACATGTAAATGTTAATGTTTTAGAACTAAAATAAAAAGTTAAATATAAGTGTAAAGCATAGTTACCAAACATTAATTTAGAGTGAAGCATAACAAGAATCACATGGAGAAACAAATATGCTTTCAAATACCCACAGATGGATGGCTGAATGGATGATTGGATGACTTGTCATGAAAGAAAAGAATAATAATTGTAATTACTTCAGGCAGTATTAATAAAGCATATTAAAGCAGTATTAAACAATAATAAAAAAAATACTCAGGGATTAGAGTAAGATATGGTTGGATGGATGAATGTGTATAGTATATGTATGAATGTATAGAAAGATGAGAATATTAGACTTGGTTTTTGTCTTTTCTTAATTCACAGGCACTAATGTTTTCACAGTCATATAGGAGGAATAAAATTGAAAAATGTTTCCAGTATCTAGAATTGCTACAAAGCTAAAACATTTAAAACTATTCTCTAACACTTCCTCCAAGAATACCAAATATAATTTATATATATATATATATATATATATATATATATATATATATATATATATATATATATATATATATATGTTAGAATATTTATGTATATATATATTTGTACATATATATATTGTATATAAATGATTCAAATGAGACCTCCAATGATAAAAGTTCATTCACAGCATTACATGATACATTCTAGGGGAAAAAGTAAAAATAAACAAACAAACAAACAAACAAAAAACAGGGTATATATTGTGATATATTTTTCTCAGCAAAATTAAGCTACATGGAAAAATTCTGTTCTGTACATGCAGTCAAAGAGTACTGTGTTAGTGCCTTTCAAGGGTCAGTGAAAGATCAAGTGTACATACACCCCACTGGACCCATTCAACTGTCCCTCAGCCCTTGCCCCACTCCACGGTGTAACCACGAGCATGACTTCCCCAAGCATCATCAGAAAGCTGACCAAGATGGGCTTAGCAGCTGTTTTAAAGAATTCATTTACACAAATCGCACTTGATTACCTGAGCATATTCATCCCCAAACATATGCGATTATGTGCACCCTTTCATAAATGGGCAAAGTAATTAATCATATTGCAAATATTAGCAAATTTGTTTTAAAAAAGTCCCCATTAAAGCAATACGTTGTACAGAAAGACATCACAGATCCTATTAAAAAGCGGAATCTCGGGTAAAGGGTGTTTTAATCTAGAACATGTGCAAGTACTTCACATCCTGATGAGTGTGTTTTTTCATGATATCTGCATTCAAAATGCTACAAGTCTAAAGGTATTTCTACTATTTGCTACATTATGTTAAAGCTACATTCAACTACAACAAGGGCAAAAGAGTTGTGCCTGATGTCAAATAAATTTCAGCAACATTTCATGATGTAAGCTAATCTAGAAGACCTAAAGCCCTGATATGTGCTCAGTTTATGTGTGTTGGCACCAGTGTTCATTCTTATGAATAATGATGGTCTTATTGATTTGCCCTTGATGTATTAAATGATGCATTTACTGGCATAAGCCAAAGCATTTGTGCTTTCTAAAATTATTTCTTTTTGCACTGGAAATAGTGTCTGCCAAATAATTATTAAAAGATGGTGGAGAGAGCTGGGAACACACTCAGTACCTTATATCTGCAAAATTACTTAACTATTGAACAAATAATGGAATTACAATTAAGTTTAAAAGACATGATTCAGTATTCAGTATTATTAACTAATTTTAATATAATGTAGCCATCTAGTGCCAATTATAGATATTGCAACCCTCATTTTGGTTAAGACAGTTACGTATTGCTTGTGTTAAATACTCTAAGCCAACAAGAGAGATCAAATATCATGGGTCCACTCTAAAAATCTGAATTCTCTGTGTTATTTGGCATCCAAGACTAAAGTTCTACTATTTAACTTCAGACACAGCTACTCTACATTTACTAACACAGTGAGCGCAATAGATAGAATAAAAAAGGAGTAGTGGGAACCTGGAGTAAGAAAAGAAATCCATACAGAAAAACTGCTACATGTATTCTGTTTTTGTCCTTAGTTGTTTTCCTGTTAAAATACATCGCAGACTATAGTCACATCCCTGTTTGACACCACGGCATCAGAGTTCTGACAAGCGCCAATAAATTTCTGTTAATGGGATTTGATTGGTTGATGTTGTTGCATTACATCATAGGAAATGCAAGTACTCTGGAATCTTGACTCTAAACAAATTAGGTCAAAGGTCAGACATCACTGTTCAATATGGTCTTGAGAGTTGAACACAAACAGAAAAAATGTCACTGCATCACTGTGATGAAACACAGCGAAAAATATGCAAGGCCAGTTGTCAGCCAGTGAAGTGATTTTGGCCACAGCCAGCGTGCCGAAAAAGCAAACTAAAAATCTATAAAGCAACTTTAGTCTTAATGGTTTCCATAGTCCATAAAATTCCCATTGAAGCAAAAGAGTCTTTCTTGAATGACAGTGTGTGTGTAAACATGACATCATTATTCACAGATTCTAGATCCACTGTTCTCATTGGAGGACAGGACTACGGACGACATTGTAATGCTCAGTTCCGAGCGAAAGTGGAGCACAGCTGGTCTTTCCGTGGTTAGGGAGACAGCCTCTGCCATCTCATTTCCTGTTGTGATATCACCACCACTGTCCCAGACTCTGGCGCCATCATGGCAGTCGTAGTCACTGCCTTGTTCCTGATGCAGCGCGTGTATGTGTGTCACAGTCCATTTGCACCTCACCATAGAGCTCACACACATGTGCAGCAACGAAGCCTCGTGTCATACTTCGCTTTCAAGGCTGGAAAAGTGGGCAGACCCACGTCGTGAGCACAGACTTTTTGCTTTAAGGGGCAGGTGCGGAGAGTAGAAGCGTCGGGGCTGGGGCACAGAGCGTAGTCTCTGGTATTGAAGTTTAGCACTAGCACTAGCCCCTTTTGTGGTACCAGGTGACAATACCGGTGGGGGAGACATGGATGCAGAAGAAGGGGGTTGTGGTATGGGTACAGGAAGAGAGGAAGGTGCAGAGCTTGCAGGGAGTGAGGGCAGTAAGGATTGGGTAGGGGAGGATGCTGGCTCTGGATGTTGAGCTTGCTGGGTGCTGAGGTTGGACTGACTGCCAGATTTGGCACCATCAGGTTTGGGGGGAAGTTTGGGTCGGGAGCCTGCATTTAGACTGTGGCAGTGGGGCAGCAGTTCCTCCTGACTGTGGGAGGTGGCACTGCCCCTTTTAGACCGACAGGGCACTCTACTGTGGCTAATCTGTGAGTACGAACACGATCCCATATCCTGCTCCCTCTCTCGAGCCCTCTTCCCTTTGCTCTTTGACCTACTGTGACCTCGTTTCTCACTTTTCATTGGCAGCTTATCAACTGACCAGTACCTTCGAGGAGGTGGTAGTGATGCTGGAGGAGGTGGCCACTGTGAGCCAAGACCCCCACTTCCACCCCCAGAGCCCCACCCAACCCCTGCTCCTGAACCCCAAAAATCTCCACTCCAACCTTCATTTCGACCTAATACTGAATCATCCCTGCTGTTAATACTTCCCCCTTTCTCTCGGGCAGGGTAGGTGCCAAAAAACCAACCCCCACCTCCAATTCCGCTTGCCCCTTCTGCCCCATTGCCCTCCCAATACCTTTCAAACTGACCAAACTCCCCTGATGACCCATCATCAGAATAACTCTCATCTGCCCTAATGCGATCCCTCTCAGACTCAGACACAGCCCCTCTTCCCCCTGCCCTTCTCAATCTTCCCTCCACTCTTACTCTTTCTTGCTCCCTTTCCTGTTCCTCCTCTACTTCATCATCTTGCTCTTCATCCTCAGAGTCCCATTCATGGAAGGACAGCCCCTCTCGGGTGTGTGCCCGGCCCCTCTCATAGTGTAGGAGCAATGGTCGACGTTCACCACCCCTCCCAGCCATATCTCGCTCTGCTCCACTGCTCCTCCTTCGCTTGGTTGATGGAAGAATATTATGTAATGAAGAAGGAGGTGAGCCTCCAGATGCTTCTGTACCACCTCCACTGACCCAGAATTTAACAGAAGTAGGAAGTTTGTGGAGATTTGGGTATCTCTTGCTAGATGGTCTGTGGCGTGAATGGCTACTCTTTGCCCGCCTTACTCTATTCCGACCTCCACCACTCTCCTCATCTTGTTCATCTCCCACATCCTCCCCTCCATCTCTGTTCTCTCGCTCTCTCTCTCCTTCCCAACCTAAGAGACTTCCCTTTTCTCCAAATGTGCTCCGGTACTGGTTTGAAAAGGTGGCGTACTCTCCCTCTCTTTCTCCGTCACCCTCTCCCTCTCTCTCTACCTCTACATCACCTTCATCTGGCTCTGAATGCTTTCCAGTGGATGCCTTCTTCTTCTTCTTTGCCTTCATAACCTTTTTCTTTTTCTTCTTCACCTTCCGCCGCTTACGCTCCCTCTCTCTTTCACGTTCTTCTCTCTTTTTCCTCTTTTTGTTTTTTTTCTTTTTCTTTTTCTCTCTCTCTCTTTCTTTCCTGTGCCTTTTCTCCCTTTTCCGTTCAGTGTCACCAGATCCTCCCCCGTTTCGCTCTCTCTCTCTTTCCCCCCATCCTGCCCACCACTCTTGAAGCTGAGCAAGCTGACTGCTACCTCTCTCCCTCAATCTGTTGCCTTCTCTCTCTCGCTCACGCTCTCCAAATGAACCACGGGGCTTGCGTGGGGGTACAGGGGGTGGTGGTGGACCATGTGTAAGAGATCTAGGGGACAGGATGGAGCGCTCAGGCATATTGTTATGTCGGTTGTGTCCCTGCAGAAGACTGGACTCCTCTGTCAGCTCATCTAAGTCTTCTTCCTCTTCCTCCCTATCCCTGGTGCTGCGTGAGGTAGTGCTGGAGGTGGTTGAGGGAGAGGTGGATCGAGAAGAAGAGGCAGAGGATGTGGTAGAGGAACTGGTGCTAGAGGTAGAGGAGGACGTAGAGGTATAAGGAAGAGAGAGTGATGGCGATGGTGGTGTGTATGATGGGGAAAGTGTTACAGGTACTGGAATAGGAAGAGGGGGCGAAGGTCTGGGCCTTCGACCTATGTCCCTTCCACCTCCTCTCCGGCCTAGGGGCAGAATGTTTTCATACAGTGGGCCACCAGACTCTTTTGTTTTTTTGGGCCTCCGCTTCCTCCAAAGGGATGAGGGAAGAGGAGGAGAGGGGTGCTGCAGTGGGGGGTTAGGTGGCAGTGGGGCTGGAGTCTGACTTTTAGGTGGTAGCCTAGGAGTGCCCAAAGACTTCACCCCCTTCCCCTGACCCCCTCCACCAGTACACACTCCCACCTTCTTCCCCACCCCATGGTCCATGCCCTTCTCCTGGTAGAAAGCCAAGGTAGCTGGTGGGGGTTGCTGATGGTTCCTGGGAGCTGATTTTGGAGTCTGTGTGCCTGCCTGTTGGTCCATACATGGTCCCAAGCCTTCAGGGTCAATGGGGCCATAATAGCGCTTGTATCCATCCAAAGTGCTTCCAGCAGGTCCACTCCCTGCCCATGTAGGAACTAACTTTTGTGGGAAGGTCCCCATGTCAGATAGGCCCCCTCTGAGGTTCATGGGCGTGGTGGCACTGGCAGATTTGGGCAGTCTCCAGCGGTCCACAACAGCCAGTCTGCGGTCAGGTCGGGGCAGAAATGTGGAGCATGGGAGAGGAGCGCCTAGAAGTGGCGTGGTAGAGGGCCCCAAAGATCCCCCAGAATGTACCACCGAAGGAGGGGACCCAGGTAGGGGGGTCTTATAGGTCTGTGGAGGCTGAGGTGGGTGTTGTTGTTGCTGCTGCTGTTGCTGTGGCACCATGGCAATGGCTTGATTGGTGACACCTGCTGTGACAATATGGGATGAGGGAGGGGCTGACACCACAGAGGGATGATGGTGGGTGGGTATGATGACTTTGGGTCCACCTTGGGCAGTTTCATCCTCAAAACTGCAACAGCTATACATTCCCTGAGAAAGAAATAGAGAGCAAAATAAAAAAAGATTTTGGCAACAGAGGATGTTATTTTGTTAGTTGTCAAAGAAATAAGATTGTTGGTCTGATATGATTTTCCAGCAGGCTCAGCTATTCTGGGGTGTATGGGGATTTGATTTAGGAAAGAGACTAAGCCTGAAGTTTTACACATCACCCTTACAGGATTAGCATCACTCTGATTCTACCATGAAATATCTCGTAAACAGCAAAACACACTATATATGTGTCATAATGATATACTCATCCACTTTTCTCTCATCTTTTGTCTCCTATAATCTCCTCCATTTTGCTATATCTGTCTGCCTGCATTTGGCTGCCCTTCTTACCCTGCTGAAGGCAAGTAGAAAGTCCAGTTTTCCAGCTTGGCCCATTCTGCTCATGCAATGGCGGAGTCTCCAATAGACAAGATGCTCCCAGGCAAACACCAGGAGACTCAAGCCCATGGCCACCAGCAACATGTAAAAGACTCCAGCCATATTGTCAATGTCCAGCTTTGAGCTCATCACTTCAATTTTATCATTGTGGCATATCCCTGAAAGCCAGAGACGTTCCAGCATCTCAATTTCATCTGAGAAGAAAAGAGAAGAGTTAGCTACTCTTTACACTACATAAAAAAACTGTTTATACTACATAAAAGATATGAATAAAATTCAGGAAGTTAATAAATATATATAGAACAGATATATATTCTTCACTTTCTAAATTGCATACTAAATCAAATGATACCATTAATTATATATACACTCATGCATACTGACCACAATATCTGATCAAGAGTACTATTTACAGTGTTATACAAAGTATGTCCGTGTTGAATGAGAGACAGAGAGAGAGAGAGAGAGAGAGAGAGAGAGAGAGAGAGAGAGAGAGAGAGAGAGAGAGTCAGGTTTAGACAATTCCTTGTGAATGTGAAGTTAGAGAATAAAGTAAGAAGCAAAACAGGCAAAAAAATGTTTGACTTTATTTGGACACTCCATTGTGTCAGAGAAAACGTGCAGGAAAGTAGAACGGACAAAATGGAAAAAGACAAAAATGTAGATAAGATTGTGACATAATGACAAACAGCAGGAGCATATTTTCAGTTCCATGAGGAGTACTGTACATAAAAAAGAGAGATGAGGATACAGCAAGAGAGGGACAATGTGAAAACAATAGACATTATACAAGTATATGTGTTTCACAGTGTGAAAGAGCAAAAACCTACTGGAATGAAATGAAGAATAAAATAAGTCATAAAAGCAATAACAAATAGAGAAGATGGATTGAAGGGTGAGATCAAAATCATTTAATCGTGGTAGATTTTGGACATCCTGATTGTAGGAGCAGACTACAAACACTAGAATGTTTGACATTCTGCTTCAATCGGTAGAAAGACAATTACCGATCCAATATAAAACCACTCTGACAAATTTTGGTTTTAAGTCTAAAAAAAAATTAGAAGTCAGGAAATTTATTTCCAAAATATTTTAGCAATGCTTTAGAGACATTACAAAGAGAAGCAAATGGTGGCAGTATTAAGATAGAAAACCTGAGTGCATGCATTTATGAATGGAATGGCATGGGACTATTGCAAGTGATTGATAATTTGAAGATAATACATTTCAGAAATTTATTATTTTTATCACAAATTTAATTGAATTGAAATCTTCAGCAACACATCAATAAAACTCTATCCCTGGCTAGGGGCTCAAAAATAATAGCTACATGATTATTCTCATCTTTTTATTAGCATTATATTGTTGCTGAATAAAATGAGTGGAAATTACAAAGTAAAACTAAATAAATTCTTAAAGGTCATCAAGCCCGGACTGATGATGTTCTATTCTTGTATGAAGTCCTGAAACAGCCGGAAAACATAATGTCTCATCCACTCAGTGGCGGAAAGTTTAAAAGACAGATCTGTTAGCAGCTGTTTGATGAATTTAACACTACTTAATTGTGACACAAAAAGTGATCAGAGGATGCAAATTTGAATCCTGATGATGTTGCAACCATATGTGTCTGGGAGCCCAAGAGAGCAAACTTGGCAGTACTGATATTGTATTATACTATCTAAAAATATCTAGACGAAAATATTAAGAATATAACTTATTGTCATCCTTTGATCACAAATCTCACGAAATGTCTTCAATGTATAACAAAAATTAAAGAACCAGCCTTGCTTTTACAATACTTTCAAGGGTCTGTAGATATGGACAGTTTACCACAAGTTTGTTAGGTATAAGCAGACGAGTATCAGTTTGTTTTCACAAGATACAAATTAGGCCATAAAAGGGGCCATAAATTTAATCACAACCAAACTTTATTCAGCTCTTTAGCTGTCTAGAGGTAATGATGGTCTTTTTATTTTTCCTTGGCATGACAAATGTTGCTTGATAGGCACGGTTAGGTGGTCTTTTTTATTTATTTTTTACAAATACTATTTAACACCATTTAATCTGAGATAATAGCCAGGTATGACACCATCTGTGTGACCTACAGTCCCAGTCCGACTCTTAACTATCATCAGTCTAATGCCAGCCACAAACCTGGGTCAGACCCAAGAGAATATCACCAAAAATATCCGGCAGATTATTACTACAGTTTATTACTTCAACAAAGCATTTTGTTTTACTTTAACAATAGGACTAGGCTACACTAGAACTGCTATATTAAGACATAACCTTGGTATTTCATAATATGTAACACTGGAAATATTTAATATAGTGGCTTTAGATGAAATGTGTTACTAAAATATAATATATACAATATAATTCATGAGGTTGTGTGTGGAAAGTGGAACATTCTAATATGATGGTGTGGAATTTATAGTCTAGAATTGATTGCATTCTCCAGTGAACAGTATTTTTGTTATATTTAACAAACAAGGTAAGGACACTCCATAGATAACCAGCAAAAATCATTTGAAATCATTTGAAACTATTTAAATGCTTGAAAAGCACTTGCTATCAAAGAAACCAAGAAAAACAAAAAAAAACTACACATGAAGAAGTACTGTATTGATAGCTGTTAGGCCTATGTGATGAAGCTCTAACAGGACGTAACGAGTAAGACATTACTGTCTGAGAGGTAGACGGAAGGAGTGAAAGATTAGAGGAGAATGTCGAGAAGAGAAGGATTACTGTCAGCAGGTTGGAGAGGGTAGAAAGAATAGAAGAGATACACAGAATCACCACCTGTGAAATGCTCTTGAAATGCAGCAGGAAAAAAACTAATCAGCCTACAAAGCAAGTCATTAGTGTCAACAACCACTAAACCATCATGCTTTTTAATGTTCCAAAAGTGAAGTGGGTGCAGATTCACAGAAAATAAAACCACAGAAATCACACATAAACAAATGGAGAGAAAAATACAAACAGCACAATTCGTTTCGTATATAGAAATGTCATGACACGGTTAGCTGTTTAATTGTGGCATTAGCTGATGGGACCTGGCATCAGTGAGATGTTCTCACAGCAGGGACTTGGCAAACACACACAACCACACACACAACCACACACACAGACACACACACGTGTACACTGAATGCCAGTGAGGATTAAAAACAGTGAGCAAACCATCAACCTCTTAGTAGCCATAAGAATGGCCAAATCTTATTGCTATCTTATTGCTATGAAAGCAGTACTGGACAGTGGGGTGCAGTAGCAATGTTCCTCTTTCGTCCTTTTTGTTTTTTATATTTGTATTTTTTGGTTTTACGTTTATAAGCTGCTAGCTATTGCTTTTTTGTATATATTTTTTGTTTTCTGTGAGGATTTGTTCAACTAAATCATCTACACCAATAAACCAGTTTGAGGTCCTTCGCTGACATACACAGCTACACAAACAGTGCATAGATCACATAATAATATAATAATAAATTTCCCTGCATTACTATGTAAAAAACCAAACCAATAACTTCATGAAATCCAACATAGAATGAAATCCATTCAGCTCTTTTAACTATCTCAACTTGGGTGCAACCACAAGGTCAGGCTCTTACCATCGCCCACCAGCTGCAGCAGTGCCAAGTCCAGTGGTCGCTTCCAGCGGGAGTTCTTAATGAGGGCAATGCCATAGCCTGTAGTGGCAAACACTTTACCAGAGCCTATAGTCATCACTTTACAGCCCTCGTCCTTACGAGCCATGTAGTTGAGCACTGCGGCATCATAGATAAATGCATCTAGCTTACTGCAGGGGGGAAGGGAGAGAGAGGAAGCAATAGACAGAGAGAAAGGGAAATGCTGAGAAGGCAGTGTGAAAATTCCTGCTTCTCAGATTTATTAGCAAATACAAAAAGTGTAAATAAATGGCGGACATCGGAAAACCACACAGCATGATTAACAATTCACAATATTTAAATCATTTATATTAAACTATTATAAAACACAATAAATGTGTCGCAAAGGGCCTTAAAAACGACCCTTAAACACATAAAGGAGAGCTGATTGCAAATACTGTAAGTAGTGCAAAGATAAACTAAAAAACACCTTCAAAAGATAAACTGTAATAATTGAAGTATTACATGATACACACCAACACAGTAGTTAACTTTTGCACAAAGGGGGTAAACACATGGCTCACAAGGACTTTTTTTCTTTTTGCCCTAGCCATTTTATCGTTGACCAGATATTCACTTGGCAGTCATACTATTCATTACATTTCCAGCATTTGGCATTACTTTGCTTTCAGAATACTTTTAGCCAAATTCCTTGGCACTGAATCATACATAGGCATCCATTTCATGCACCTAAGTGGTTTAAAAGATTCCTTAATTATTTAGTACTGGTCACCTTAGTCATTGTGAGTAATGGAGAATATTTCATAATGTGCTTGCTTGTGGTTTGTTCTCTCTTTACTTCTAGAGTGGCATAATCTAAGTTTCATCATTTATGGGCTTTTTGTTCATGATAAATCAAGGAGTAAATGTCAAACGTCCAATATGATTTAAGTACAGTCTTAGGTGACAGGGATTTATCTTAACTCAGTAACTCTTTCTCTTTTGACGTGTCCTTTCAAGTATATATTTTAAAACAGGTTTTAATAATAGTTTGTAAAACATGGGTCAACACCTTTCCTCATATTTACTGTACATGGTTTGGTCCTCAGTTCAATGGGGAAGTCGTGGACTAATGGTTAGAGAGATTTACTCCTAACCCTAAGGTTGTGGGTTCAAGTCTCGGGCCGGCCACGACTGAGGTCCCCTTGCGCAAGGCACCTGATCCCCAGCCGCCACAGCATAAATGGCTGCCCACTGCTCTGGGTGTGTGTTCATGGTGTGTGTGTTCACTGCTGTGTGTGTGCACTTTGGATGGGTTAAATGCAGAGAACGAATTCTGAGTATGGGTCACCATACTTAGCCCTATGTCACTTTCAGGTTAGTGTCTTGTATGGAGATTTTACATGTTCTCGCCTTGTCATGTGGGTTTCTACCAGGTTCTCTGGTTTACTGTTATGATTAGTAGACTGACTATATTAAATGGCTACAAATGGTAATCCACTTTAAAAATCCACCAAAGCCACAACCAGGACTGAGCAGTTAAATGTGTATGAATATGAGGATAAATGATCATATATTTAAAACATATGATTAGTGCTGTTTTATCCTTATATCTTGCACGGTCACGGTGGAATGGCAAGTCACCCTGGATCCACATACATGGATCCACTTGTGTACAGTATACAATCAATATTACTATTTAACATTAGAAACCAGGGGAGGTTCTAGTTTCTAGAATTAGGCCTTTATTGAACACACAGTCACAGACACAAACACACACAAACACACTGCATGCACACTTGATAACAGCTAAACTAAATCATGGGTGTAAGTTGAGAACAACTGGCGGTGTTTTTTGTAAACCACTTCAATAAGTCTCTACAATAATCAGGTACAAGCATTCACAGCCTCCATTCAATAAAAGAAATAAGCAGCTCAGTGCAACTGAGAGCAATCAAGAGGGCAGTGCATTAATAACAACATTTGGCAACACCAATAGTTTAATTTCATCACAAAAAGGGCACGGAGGACTTAACCATTGCACTGATGTTCAACGGTTGCTATACAGTATGAAACTCTCTGCTCTTGGTTTATTTTTAATACTTCACGTTTGTTCTTGTACTGTACCGTTTTCACTCAGAAAAAGTGATGACCACATTAACATAATCAACTACTAATTTATAATTTCAAAATAACCAGTTTATCCACTTAACTAATTATAACCAAACGTATAACATTAGATCATCAAGCTTACTGTATAAATTTGTACCTTCTCTTTTAATGCCAAGACCAAAGATGCTCATATAACAGCAATTATAGCAATAATTAATATAATTAAGAGAAGCTGTAAAGCAATATATTTTTACAGGAAAACATTGAATAAAGTGCATTTACGTGCAAATGATCTTTTTACCTTCTTTTTTTCTTTGTTTTTGGAGAAAGCAACAAGACTCCAAGCTACTTACCTGTCTATGATTTCAAATGCAATGAATAATGCCTTGAAATATTAACATTTTTATTGGTTTTGAATATGTGTGTGTAACATTGCTGTTGTTTCATTTGTTTTTTTTTGGTGCTACTCCAAAAATAAATTAAGTACGAAACTTGCCATTAATCATTTCTGAATGTGAACAATGTGTGCTTGTAAAGATGTTACTCTTTGTGTTGGAGTGTATCAATTCTGTCTCACTTGTAAGTGCCTAACAAAATTAGCTTCCCAGCCATTTTAACAATGACTTAAAAAAATGACAATTTGTTTGTTACAAACTGAGGCCATGAAAGTGAAAAGTCACATGATCTGATGCTCACTGGTGGCCATTTACAGAGTAGAGCTTTTACATTATGAGCATGAGTGAATGAGAGAGAGAGAGAGAGAGAGAGAGAGAGAGAGAGAGAGAGAGAGAGAGAGAGAGAGAGCGCACAGAGAAAGAATGCATAAATCATAGGTATTTGAGGAAAAAGAGATAAAGAATCTGGCAACAAGTATGAAAAAGTGCAAGCACATCACAAAATGAATAACCTTAAACTGCAGAGCATTCCAGGTCGAGATGTGAAATGGATTTGGATGTTTGATGAAATGAAAAAAAGATATCAAGAGTCAGCAAGACAGATGCAGCACAAACCCCGTCTTCAGGTTGGTGATGGCTTCTTCCACTCCTTTCTGGTTGTATTTAATCATGTAGTGGTGCATGTCGGGGTAATTACTGCGAATGTTCTTCTCTGTGCTGCCATTCGGGACCGTTCCAAACTTCAGGGGCGGATATTGTTCAGTAGGGTGCTGAAACTGAGGAAAATAAGACATGAGGAAATACAAAAACTGAGGTATGTATTAGCTCAAATATAGAGTAGGGATGACTGGATATAAGTGTGAACAAAACTGCACACAAAAACATAAGAGAACTATAAAGTTATGTGAGGTTAAGTGTGTCAGCTAATCACAGAGCTTGGACTTTTCTATTAATCATTATGCCTGAGACAATATTAGGAAAAATCCTTGGGAGGAACCAGACTCAATAGGGCAACAATCTTCATCTAAGTGACACCAGATAATGATAAAATCATATATTGTTATATAATATTCACATCAAGCATCAACATGTATAAAAAATATGATCTCTGTGTCTTTGTTACTAGTATGGATATTGTTATCAGATGGGCTGCTTTGAGTATTTCTATAACGGCTGATCTTCTTCAAACAGAAAACAAAAAATATCATGCAAATGGAGGGTCTGAAGTCTGAAACAGCTTTTTGATGAGAAAGATCAGAGGAGAAGGATCAGACTCGTCTGAGCTGACAGGAGGTCTATAGTAACTCAAATAAGTACTCTATACAACTGCAGTGAGCAGAAAAGCATTTCAGAGGACACAAGTTTTTATAGAAAAGAACACAATCCATGCTGTTGTTTCTTAATACTGTATATATTTGCTGCAGTTATAAGCCAGATTTCTGTCATATTCCCATTGTAGACCTTTAAGTAATTAAACCGTGTAAGTAATTAAATGTGGTAATGAGTCTGGAGTTGACTTCAGATATGAAAGCGATTCCCTGAAAAAGTATGAAAGAAATTCCCAGTACTAAATTGTTTTAAGTCTCATCTTTGCACTTCTCCCTAACAATAATATTCCCCTCAAGGCTGGTTGTTGCTGGAATTATTTTTTACATCAACCAAAAATAACTGGAGCTCAAAGCCAGGTATGATGATATAGCATGTCAAGAACCATTCAAAATGGCCATTCTTGGTTGTATACAACCCTCTTGCTTGTAACTGAAAGGCTGCTGAGACTTGCTGAGCTTCAGAGTGCTCATCTTAAAATCCATTCATGATGAGAATTGAATTAAATGGCTCCCTTGTTGAGACACTTCCTCCCCTTAATCATTATCTGACTCTATGTCCTGCAGAATTAGCTCCAAAAACTGCTCATATTTGCTCATACAGCTGGTTTTTCTTTTTTCTTTTTGGAAGGAACCCAGAGTCTGATGCAGAATTATTTATCTTTTTGTCCTTCCTGCTATGCGTCCCACGATGAGGTGTATAGTGTTTGAAAATAGAAAACAGAAAATAACATAATTCCTCACACTGCAGAGGATAAAAAGGATAAGACCCGCACTCTGATTCCCATTATGTCTGCGTATGAAATGTACAAGACATTACAAGTTACATTACAAGACAATTTCTCACACTACCGAGGTTAAAAAACAAAAGGATGTTAAAGAGTAAAAAGATAAGGAGGACTGCGATGGTACATACTGTATGCCTATGAGCTGTTGACTCAATTCTGAAAATTATAAGAGTTTTTCTATAATCTGTATGAGTCACTCTCTGGTTAGGGTGAATAATGGAAAGAGACACTTACATGCTTAGGGAGCCTTCTTTTGGAAGGTGAGATCACAGAGTGCAAAAGCAAATTGTTCTTTTTTTTAATATTTATTTATTTATTAATTCATTCATTCATTCATTTTCTAACGCTTATCCGAACTACCTCGGGTCACGGGGAGCCTGTGCCTATCTCAGGCGTCATCGGGCATCAAGGCAGGATACACCCTGGATGGAGTTATTTATTTATTTATTTATTTATTTATTTATTTATTTATTTAAATGCAAATACCAAATATGTAAAAGTTTTAATAAAAAAATTTACCATTTTATTTCAACAGAAATATTCCAACAGTCTAAAATCTCACTGTAATATGAATTTATTTAACAGTTAAGGCTGTTCTTTTTTTTTCATATGAATGAAGAATATTTTTGTTTTCACAACAGGCATGCAACTGAAGTGAAATATGGAAGAGCAAGGTTTACACACGCAACTGGTTTAAAAGCATTGATTAAAGTGGCAGTGTAGTGTGCCTCAGTTAGAGCGTCAATAAATGTTGACAATAAAAGACTATTTAGAGCAGTTTCTTGGGTTGTTAACACATAAAGAGAGGAAAATTGACATATTGAAAGATGTGTGTCTTTATCAAGAAAGACCTTCTATTCCAGCCAGACAATAAGCTACCTCTGTTCCAAAATGATCCCTTAAGGAAAAGGACTGTCATCATCTCTATTTCTATTTATACAGAGTTATTACCTTCAGTCAGTTAAAAATTGCTATTGTTGCTGAACCTAAACAATAAGCATGGCATGACCAGATCAGCTTTGTTCATGATCTGGACAAACATAAGGTCATACGTTTAATTTATTTGCACTGATTTAAATGTCATTTTGTATAACCTGCTGTAAATCATCAGCAATGTGAGTGAAATGTGTAGAATAGTGTTTATTAAAAGACGCTATTACTAGAAATGTTTAATGCAGGATATTTTGTTAGATTCTAAAAGTTTAGAATTAGATTTCAAATTCTAGATGTAAGAGAGATAGAATAAACTTGAGACAGAAAGTAAACAATGGCTAGACAAGGGCACATGCAGCCATTTTAGCTGGTGACTGGACTGTTTGTGGTTAGAACCAAAAGCTTGCAATAAGGGTATTTTCATTTCTCACTGCCTCTTTACATTGTAAATGTCTCTTTTGACAGTCACCTTAGTTTCAAGATAGAGGACTTCCTTTCTGTCTGTTACAGCCTACAATACTGATACAGCCTACAATACTGATACAATACTGGTTTTGGACTAGTCTCCCCTTTCACTTTCTGCTTCAGCTCTACCAACATATTAGATCGATTCTTTTGCAAGTGAAGATGTATAGGCATTACCTTCTTGTGACTATACACTCACTGAGGACTTTATTAGGAATACTTGTACACATACTCATTCATGCAATTTAATAATCAGTCAATTTTATAGCAGCAGTGCAATGAATAAAATCATGCAGGTACAGACCAACAGCCTTGGGTAATGTTCATCAACCCTCAAAATGGCACACAAATATGATCTCAGTGATTTTTTTGATTTTCCTGGGATTTTCACACACACAACGGTGCAAAGGGAAAAATAAATACGGAGTAAGTAGAAGTTCTACCAACAGTAACACCTTATTGATGAAAGAGATCAAAGGAGAATGGTAAGAGATGGAAGAAAGGCAACAGGAACTGCTTCACCAGCAGAAGATCATGTCATGTTCTACTACTTTCAATCAAGAACAGAAAGCTTTGGCTGCAGTGGACACAGATTCAGCAAAACTGCACAGGTGAAGACTGGAAAAATATAGACTGGTCTGATGAATTTTGATTTCTGCTGAGACTCACAGATGGTGGGGACAGAATTTGGTGCCAACAGCATGACTCCATGGACCCAGCCTGCCTTCTGTCAAGAGTCCAGAAGAAAGTTTTCTTGGCGCACTTTGGGCTGTTAATAGTACTGAGTATTGTTGAGTATTATGGAGTGTTGCTGAGTACTGATGATGATCATATGCATCACTTTCTGCACATACAGTAGGCAGAATAAATGGGCCCTACACAGAAAAATTGGGCCCTACACAGCATTACTATTGTGCTCCTAATAAAGTGCACTGTGAGAGTACATTTATTTTATATGGTTTGCCTGTCATTTTAATTATAATTTTAACAAATATAAACAGTCAAACATCAGACATTGTTCTTTGGTATGTCTTGGCAACCGCACTTACTCTGAGCATCACACTCATACTGTATAATCTTTCCATGGAGCAATAGGTACATGAATGCCATTGTATGTTTTGGATCTTTGACTGATTTCCTTTTGGGTTGTGTTCATTGAATTATAAACAAAAAAATAAACAAAAAAGTATTTGCAAATAAAGTTGGAAATGAGCTTAATTTTATACCATATTTTGGCCTTTGGGCAAACACTGCCTATATACCACTTATTTAATTAAAAAAAAAAAAAAAAAAAAAAAACATTTAAAAAAATTAACCTCTCAGACCATTATTTTCAGCTGACATTATTTAAAGTTTTTTTTTTTGTGCATTTTTACCTTTGAGATCCCTTTCGTTCCTTCCTTTCCTGTCTCTTATTTTGGATCACTGCCTGCAGAATAATTTACTTGCATTGGCTCATTATGGCAGTGTTTGCATAAATTAGATAGTGTAGGTTTGATGTATATAAAGGTACATTTGAGTATGTTATATGGGTATGATGGAATTAAGGGACTAGATTTAGCCATTGTGATCAGATTACCACTCATTTTGATACAGTATTATATACAGTTTCCTGAGTTAGAAACATTTTTTGAATGTTATTCAGTGCCGTCAAATATGTGCTTATTTGCACCGTCAGCACTTAAGAGATTATGTACAATGGACCATGAAATTTCAAAACTTTTCCATAAAATGGTTATGAAATTAGATGATCATTGTTAATGACAATTTTAACAAAACAACTAAACCGTTCAAAAAAGCAGACAAAAATAAGGTAAGGAAAAACTTGAAATTGAAATGGAAAGATGATAAATAAATAAAACAAGATTTTCGTAGAACAAACAAAGCGTAACATTTGTAAATAACAGATTTTAACACAGCTGTCCTTAGGAAAATACAGTAAATAGTGTTTACAGTGAAAACCCAATAAATGCAAAAAAAATCTTTTGTATTTCTTGGAGTAGAGGTGAAGTGGTGTAAATGTGCCAATCACAAACACAGATTTTACTTCCAATAGTGTTGTTAGTTACAGATTGGTTCAGAAATGCTTTAGGGTGCTTTCAGATTTGCCTTTTTTCTACTTTCTAAAATTTCGCGGATCCTGCTACAAAAAAAATGCATCTGGTCAGAAAAAAATTGCTCACTACTGAGATGAGTCCTGGATCATTCTGTCACCACTTAAACAACAACAATTAAAAGATTATTTTAGTTGTATATCTTAATATCAAACAAATGTCTTGTGTACTTTCATTATGTATTATACCCAAGTAAACACTACTGTATATACACCACTGGTAGCCTTCTATGTTGTGGGATTTATAATATAAAATCAACTGTTATGACCCCATGACGTATCACCTTCGTCAAATAAGACAGCACAACTTTTCCTGAGACACAAATAACACCTTAACCTCAAACCCTATCGCTTTGGTGCAATTTGCTAATTGATGTCATCAAGCAGCAGCAGTAAAACCACTTTAATAGCTTAAAATATAGCTTATTTAATAGCTCAACTATATCTTGCCTTACTAAAAAAAAGAATGCATCCTTTTTATCTGAGTGCCAATAGGTGGCTTGATCCACACAATCCCAAAGGTATTATCAATCTTCTGTCCTGATTGAGTGCACTCTTTCTCTTTCTGCTTAAGTCTCTATAGGCATGAACCAAATCGATTCTACACTCCACATCCATGCGCTGCCCTGAATAATGAAAACAGCATGAACTCAAGCACGCGCACACACATACTCTCCCTTCAAAGGCTTTTTCTTTTACCCACACACATACACACCCATGTACTCAAACGTACCTTCTTGTCACTGAGGCCAGACACAGTGTCAATGTATTCCTCTTGGATCATGAAGGCCGCCAAGTTAGCTGTATAGCTGGCAAGAAAGATTACAGCAAAGAAAGCCCAGACGAGCACCATGATCTTACTGGTGGTTCCTTTGGGGTTCTCCACGGGCACAGAATTATTGAAGACCAAAGCCCACAGCAGCCAGATGGACTTTCCTATAGTGAACTTAGAACCTCCTGCTTCTAGGAGTCAGAGAGAGAGAATGTTAGAGAAAGTCTTAGATTTAAAAAGCTTTTGGATTTCTTTGCTATTCTTCTTTATTTAATTTAACTGCAAGAAAGTGGATGCAGGGCACTAGATTAGATGATAAAACAAGAGCTGCACATTGCCAAAAGGAAAATAAGCAAGTGAACAGAGAAGCAGTAGGATGTATACAGAGCTTCTGTACTCTTCTATTATACATGATGGTTGAGGAAGAGTGAAAAGTCAGCAGCGGCTAGTGCAGAGCAATCAAACACAGATCAAAAAAAAAAGGGCTAAGGCTAGTTGAGTTTACTTATTAGTCTTTCTCGGAATTCCTCTGCTGCACAAATACATGTATTCATTAATCTCCGTAGTCAGCATGCTAGTCATGTAAAATATGGCCATTAAAAAGCAATAGAGATGTCTATGTGCTGGCAGAGTGAGCTGGAAAACAACATGGCTGCCAGCAAGCCAGGGGTTTGACTCACTCTTGCCGTTCTGCAGACTGCGGTTATATCCAACTGGACTAAAAAATTCAAAGATAAAGACAGTCACTGCTACCACAGTCAGGCACATAACGAACATCATCACCCAAACTGCAGGACTGTATGGCTCTGAGAAGAGAGAGAAAGATAAACAAGACAGAGAGACAGAAAAAGAGAAAAACAGGCAAAAAAAAAAAGGACAGAAATAGAGCCGAACTACATTGAATCCGATCTATACAACTGCATTTGTATTGATCATTAGGTTATAAAGAGCATCTTGTAATGTAAAAGTAGACGCAGATCCATTAATAACAAAACAAATTGTAGCATTTGGTAAGGGAATGTTTATCTACTGCATTTCTCTGAAGTAAAATAAATAGTTTGTTAGGATAGGGAACATTAAGTCTGATTGATTTGTACAATATGCGCCATCCGTACACTCATTCATCACAGTGTTAAAAATGGTTTACGCCTGCAGTGATAAAACTGTTTTTCATCATAAGACATGTACTCACCAAGGAAGGCAGAGGGTGAGACTGTGCCATTACTACGGGAGACCATGACGCTGATTCCTGTCTCCACAAAGGGCACTGAGAAGTCAATGACCTCTGACCTCTCCTCATTGATGGTGAGGGAGCCGATAGCCATGTCCGCACGCTTATCGACCACCTAGAGCACAGGAGAATAACTGAACACCTACAGACTAACTGAATGGACCCACAGTGTGGCATCTGCCACTCTATTTGTTCAGCCCCATAACTATTATTTAATACTATTTTGCACTGCCCACACACGTATGACAGACAAAAAAATTGTGAAAAGTTAATACATTATTCATGTATGAATTTACACAACCATACTACCAGTCACAAGGAATCCAGTCTAAGCTACTGTATACTCGTGCAGTATTTTCTTTCCAGCTCAGAACACATACAGACCTACTGTATGTCTGAATACCAGTTGTGTTGCCAAGGCTTACTGTAATTTAAGGTAAATAAGTAAGGCTGGAAAGAGCAGTCTTTCTTATAATAAGTTCAACCTGAAACAAGTGATTAATTATTCTGTACAAATGCCATAATAGTACACAAGTACATATGAGCCGTTAAGTGCCTGTGCAAGATTGAAAAAAGAGTGCCTTTTTAAGGCATTAAGAGGCCATAAGTCTGCCTGGTGCCTTTCTTGATGTTAACCATAGGGCACACAAGCAGCCACCGGCAGTGAGGAAGGTTTTCAAGTTGAAGAAGGCGTCCTACAAAGTAGTGCTCACAGAGGACTCCCCTTATTCGATTGAGCAGTAAAGTAGAGCCAGTAGGTTTGTGGTAAGAGCAGTTTCTGAAACCAAAGTTTGAGCATGGAAAGGACAAGCAAAAGACTTCTAGTTGGCTCTAGAGATTATACTGAGACACAGATCAAATGTTTAAAAAAAAGAAAGGAGAATTTGAGGAACCCCTTAACCCAGTGGGAAAGCCCTCTCTTAACAGGCAGTGTCAGTGGTGTTTTTCGAGTCCATGTCTTCAGCTGAAAATACTGTGGCAAGGACTATGTTTAGGTTTTTAGGCACTGGACAAAAATTGTTTCACATGGTCAACACACTTCCTCGATGTGTATGTTTGTAAATATCTGGGAATCCCACTCCTCGGGCTCCCAGAAAAGGCAATAATATGGTTCTGAAGTGAAGACTCTGTTACACAATATGAAAGGATTCAATGTGGATTCTGCCAAAGGCATTTACTTTTGCACTGCATTGTAATGGGTCATGTGTGTAAACTAATCCAGTCAACCTGGATTTGGGGGAGGCATAAAGTAGTTGCCTAGATATTTGTTTTGTTGGAGGTACCACTGAAGTTTGGGCTTTTTGGGTCACTATATTGTGTGATCCAATTTCTGTATGAGCATAATTAGAGCTGTGGTCATATTCTTGAAAACACAGGCACAAGCATTGGAGCTAGCCAGCATGTCTGATTTGGACCACAAATCTGCTGCCTGAGTTGGCCACTTCCACTGCTATAAATCCCAGACTTTGACTCAAAATCAACTTTTCTTTCTTATTTATTTCCCTCCAGTTGAAATCGCCAACATTTCTGTTCTCATCAAAAAAAAATGGACATCCTCATCCAAGGCATTCTCCAACAATAATAGATAACCCAGGGGTAAAAAGCCTGTGGGAGGTCATAGAGGACCTGGTATTTTCTAGGAAACTCAACAGGTTTCAAAACACTTGGCAAAACAAAAGGCATCACCTTACCATTTAATGACAGACAATGATGATGGAATTTCTACATTCTTTCCCTCCTCCTTCCTAACAGGGGAAGCTGAGCTAGCATCTTTATTTCTCAATGCAGAGAACACCAATAACTGGATCTTTGGAAGGGTTAGACTGGCCCCAACTGCTGCTGCTGCTGAATAAAACTTGGCCTTTTAACCTGAATAAGCCACAAGACAGCTCCTATGCCCTTGCTTGTAGAAAAGACTTTCTTATGACAGAAGGCACAATGCAGAACGTACAGTAGGAGCTCCTAGACCCAAAGGACCAATCACTGACTACTAATGGTGGTCAGAGAGAATAACAGTACTGTCACTAGAGCTGAAGATTAGCACCTCACTAAATAATCATTTTTTTTAAATTGTTTCACCAGGTACAGGTACATGAAGATAGTTCCCTAACAGAATGGAAGTAAGTAATGATCAATTCAAGAATTTCTGGAGAAATGTTCTAATACAGTACTTAAGGGTATAACCGCAACAGGCAGAACAGAGAGACACATGGAGGCAGCTGCACAGTTCAACAATATTTTTAAACTGCAAGAAGAGGACAATAAAGAGAATTGTAGGAGGATGGCAGCCTTTGGTCAGTGACAGTGGTTGAGGTCATCTATGGGATTTGCTACAAAGTGTGGGAAAATTAGGAACTCTTAGAATTAAAGCACAAGGCTCGCTTCTCAGCTGGAAACAGGAGGGGGGACCATCGTGGTTGTATGATTCTGTATGAGAAACACAGGAAAGCAGCAGCATTAGTGTGACAGCAATAACTACACAGCACTCTCTGCAGGCACCATCCTTTTATCCTTGTGAGCTGACTCAGAAAGGGTGAACAGCTGCAGTGATCAGAAAGCACCAGCCGCGCTTTATTCCTGCGTTCCACCCCATAGCAATGTGCTTTTCTGTGGTCCTCAAAATTTTGCGCTGAAATGGCACTGTCTGTTGAGCTCTATCTCAGCAGTTGTGTGAAGTGTTTTTTTTTTTTTTAACCATGTTGCACAGTGGCTCACCATTCCAACGGGGGAGAACTGTTCTGGGGTCTACAGATCAACAGGAAGCTGATGGGGCAAGCCTCTTAAGGTGAGGAATAGCCAATATCTGTTATCTAAAAGCACAATACAGCTGAATAAAAGTGTGACACTTTATATAGGATATCTCCAGCCATTAAGTGGGCTATTGACAAACGCACTGATCGGGGTTATAAAATTCTCATGTTCCCAAACAAGGGAGAGTAGAATGAGTTATGCAACCCACTAAAATCTTTACATATCTACAGCTGAGTATTTTTAATTTTTACTTAAATACATTTGCCAACAATCAACCTTGATGAATTTCCATTTCCGTGCATTCACAGAGTGATGTTAATATTACGCATAGTTGTACGTTCACTTTTTTGCACATAGCACTGGTGCTACAGAAGTTAAAAGCACAGAGGTTTGTAGCACAGGCCAAACAGTTGTAGCACAAGTATTTTATGTTTCATATCTGAAAACAAACACAAGTAATGGAGTTCATCATTTAAACAAGCATTGATGTTCCAATAAAAGTGCAAAAAAATACAAATGATCAAAATTTGTTTTTACACAGTTATTTCTTCATATGCTAAAAAAAAGGACTTTTACACCTCAACATTACACATCGAAGTAGAACAGATCTGTAAGCACACATCGCTAAATAAAAACTCTAAATAAACAGTGTGTGTCTGAGTGTGTGTCACTTTTGTATTTGTTCTCCTGGCCATTTTAAAAGAGGTCATACATTTAACTGCTACCCGATTTGAATTGAATTCCTCCATTCCTCCTGCGCTGATATGACTTGAAAATACTGCGCCACTTTCCTGTCAACTCGCTCAACTAGCAGCGTAGAAATTATGGAAGCGTAGAAATTTTGGGAAATGGAATTGGACAAAATGACTCAATGCAGCCAGGATTACCAAGTATAAAAGTAGTGCACTGTCAATCTCACACGCATACATAAACTAGCACAATGAAATCACTTTAAACTATTAAGCGGCTGTGTTATGAGCATGCTGTATCGCATGCAAACTCTTAATATGCTGACTTTTGAGTGTCTACAAACAACCGCTGAAATATGTATACGCTGCATTACCTGCATATCTCAAAACATGGCTTGTGATGTTAAAAAATGTTTAAAAAAAACTCTTTGTTTTGTCTATCACAATTCTAAGCATATTGTTTTCAATGATCTGCTCTTTACAGCCTACCTACAATGGTAGCTCCAGCAAAGCCAATATATATATATATATATATATATATATATATATATATATATATATATATATATATATATATATATATATATATACGTATACAGTATACTAGAACCACCGCTATTACAGACACGAAGTGAGGCAGACCAAAGCACACCAAAAGGACAATAGCCAATCAGAAGCGTTTCTAATACTAGAGAATTGCCAATTAGAAAATAGCTGGAGTGGTAAGTATTGAGTTCTGGGTTTGTCTAACTGATGCCTTCTGTTTCAATGCTGCAGAATCTGTGCACAACAAACCAGACTAGATTCCCCTCACCTGTTGAACCTGAGCCACACTCATGGGGTTTGCCTCATTGCCTTTCTGCACCTACTGCACAGCTATGTCACTGGGAAATGCATCATTACCTGCACTTGCTTTAGCAGACTGCACCTCTTTTCCTTTTGCCCCACGCTACAAATAAAAGGACATTTGTTCTATGCTAGACTGTGGTAATCAGCAGTATATAAAGAAAAGAACTTTAGGTTTTAATAGCTTGCTTGGTTCATTTAGAAGTTACAGTAACTAGCTCAGAACCTTATATATATATATATATATATATATATATATATATATATATATATATATATATATATATATATATATAAGCTGCTCACAGTGAACCAGTCACCATAATTACACACTTGATTACTGTTCAAACTGCAATAATAACAATAACAAAGCATTTTAAACATGTGCAATAACAGAAATTTTGAAAAATGTGCAATATTACCTGTGTGCAATATATCTGTTGCTACTACTCGTGGTCTCTTTTTTTCTTCTCTGTATTTATACATTGTGTTGTGTATATACTGTATATTATATTATGTCTCTATTCTTTTATATATTTATATTTCTTTCTCTTTGCTGCTGTAACAGAGAAATTTCCCCATTGTGGGACAATTAAAGGTATATCTTATCTTATCTCTTATCTTATATATATATATATATATATATATATATATATATATATATATATATATATATATATATATATATATATAAATATATATATATATAGAGAGCTAAATATATAGCTACCAAATAAAGCAAGCAAGCTATTAAAAAGTTCTAAAGTTCTTTTCTTTAGAAACTGTTGATTACCACAGTTGTGTTCACTTCAATATAATTTGTTAGTTAATATAATACTTCTAAATGCATTCCTCAGATATGGAACATTTCTGGTTAGTTTTGCAAATTATAGACTTGTAAAAAATTGTACTGATTTGTACTGTATTTTACTCAAATAGTTTTTTTTTTTTTTTTTACCAGAAGAGTCTGTTCACACTTACAAGTCCGCTTACTCTTACATTTACATTGATGGCACTTGGCAGTTTCCTTTATACAAAGCGATGTACAATGTACAATGTACGATGTATATAAAAGTGCTTTGAAGTCTCTATCCACAAATACATTATTATTGGTAACTAGGTCACAGACTAAGAATACTATAAGTTTAAAACACTATTGGCAGCTAATGTAGCACACAGACAATTTTTAATATATAAACTAAAAAAAATAAGCGCTAGTTTAAGTATTTCAGGAAGCAGTAGGTGTTCACCCGTCATTTGAAGACAGCTAGTGACAGCTATTCTGACAGTCATGGGAAATTCATTCCACCACCTAGATGCCAGAACAGAGAAGAGTCGTGATGCCTACCTACCTTATACCCTGAAAGATGGTGGGACCATTTGAGTGCTGGAGGACCCGATCACTGGAGTGATAAGGTGCTTTTAGGTAAGTAGGTGCAGGTCCATTCTTGGCTTTGTCGGCAAGCATCAGTATCTGATGCACGCAGCTACCGGAAGGCAGTGGAAGGAATGCAGTAATGGGGTGGTGTGGGAGAGCTTTCGAAAGTTGAAAACAAGTCGTGCAGCTGCATTTTGGATCATTTGCAAAGGTCAAACTGTACTCAGAAATAGACCTGCCAACAGCAAGATGCAGTAGTCACCTGTGTGACCTGTGTGAATAAAAATAGCTGAATCCTTCTGATGTTGTAAAGGAGATACCTTGAGAAATGAGCGCATCAAATTAGCAATGTGTGAGGAAATGTACAGTTGAATATCCATAGTTACCACAATGTTGCACGCAGTGGCCAAAGAGGCAATCAACGAGTTGTCCAGGGATATTGCTAGACCTGTGGATGACTTTTACTCCATTTACTGCTCTTACTCTTCTGCTGGGAAACCTTGGGTCCTGGCAATTGTAGATGTTATGTTGACATGTACCACTTACATAAATATTGTTGTAGACCAAGTACACCCTATCATGGCAACAGCAGTAGCGGTGTTCTCTTTTATCTGGATAATGCAGCCTACCAAACAGAAAAAGAATATTCTGAATAGTTTGAATTGAACGTGACCAAGAATTCATGTGTTGACTTGGCCTTGATCTGACTGAGCATCTTTGGGACAAAAGTGTTGGAAAATCTGCTGATAAAGACTTCTTAGATACCACAGCACACCTTTAGAGGTCTTGTGGAGTCCATGTCTTTTTTAGTGGCACTCCTAGCCGATACAAGTGGTTGTATAAGTGGTACAAAAATGCAATAAACTATACTAAACTAACAGGAGGACTTATGATGCAATAGCTGCATGTATGCATTATGTAGTAAGTGTAATTACTACCAGAATTATGTAGCAGTGACAAATTGGTGAAAAAAACCCACAAAGAAAAAACCCAAATCAGCCACAAGCTTTCAATATATCTTTTTAAACTCACTGTTCAACACTCTACCAAAGTGTATTTTTCCAAAAAAGACGCAAGCATGACAGGTTCATTTTGCCTGAACATTTATCATCAGTATCCGAGTTAATCCTGGGAACACTGATTAAAGGAGGAATACACCCAGATGGAACACCATGAAATGCTACCTGCTGCACCAATGTGGGACTTAAAATATGATGTAAATCACAAAAATACTATGATATTATTAATAGTTAATAGTGATAATACTGACATCATAATGCACCTTACATACTGTAAGAGGGAATGGGGAGATGTAAAATGTAATGACACACACACTACACACCTTTCTTATTTGAGTCACTGATTTTAAGGGGTTATTTGAAGATCGTCAAAGTTTTTGTGATTAATACTGGAAATTTTCACAATATGCTAAAGGTTATGCACTAACAAAACAATAAAGATCAGTTTTGGATTTTTAAAGATCAGTTTTTGGAGTTATGAAAACGAGGGTGGCATTTTTGTAAGTTACATTATGGAAAATATATGTCAGTTTTTAAGACCCATATGTCAGTTTTTTATATTTTGAAATACCCCATAGGTCTCAGAGTTGATTTCTAATTCATTGTTAAAACGTGCTGTGTTTTTTGTATTGTAAGCAAGGGCGTTGATTTGTGTAGGGACGGTAGGGACGGTAGGGACCTGTCCCTACCAATATCCAGGGAACACTCAATTGTCCCTAGCAATAATTCAACCAAGCCTATAAATATATATATATATATATATATATATATATATATATATATATATATATATATATATATATATATATATATATATATATTTATACATAACCACTGATGTCCGTCTGTGTCTTGTGCATTTTTACTTATTCATTTAACATTTATCCAAGAATCATTAAAGAAGATGAAAAATATTTTACAACGGCGTTCTGTAAAAAATTGCGCAACTTGTGCAACACAGACGGTTAACAGATCTACCCCCTGCAATGAATCCCGCCTCTGTAACTCACCTCTCTAAAAGGATTGGCCTTTGTCTTTTTTGAGTCCTGCCTCTCTAACCCACGTCGCTGTTTGATTGGTTTTGTCTTTCTCGCTAATGCGTTGAGGTAGGAGGCTGCAGCTATATTCCGTTGTACGAAGCAATATGCAACGTGATTATTCAGGCTACCGGTATGTGAGTAAGAAAGTATTCTTATAACAACAGTTTTATGCACAAAATACGGTGAATGTTGTCCCCACCAATGTCAAAATCAAACTTACGCCATTGATTGTAAGCGTGGTGCACATAGACACAGAGATGGACTCACGTGCTGTCCTCCAAGAAGATGACTGTATCTTGCATGTATCTAAGGTACTGTGTGTCAACCTGCCTTCAGGGAAATGCTGACAGGTTATCAGTAAGTAGCAGTATGTTCAGTTATGTTTCTAGAAAAATGACATAACAGGTTGTAATCTTTCCCTCAGTCCCTAATATAAAGTGTACTGTATTCTAAAATCTTTTATTTCCACTCACTCCCAGTTTTTAGGCTGAAATCTTTAAAAAAAATATCTTCTCTGTGAAAAATCCCTTGCATCAGAGAGCTATTAATTAACAGCATGAGCATATAGATCAGTTCTTCCCCTGCCATTTATTTCAAGAAAACTACAGTCATGACACTGGGACACAAGCGAATATAAAGTATGAGGCTTCAAACCAACCAAATGTCATTATAATGGCCAAATTAATCAGCCTGTACGATGGCACACTTTACTTTTTTTCCTTCTAATCTTTCTCCAGTAAAGATATAACACAAAGTGCTTCAAAACATGAACTTCTTGATAGCGTATAACATAGAGGAGTGTATCATTGGTTTAACTTGGTTTACAACTGATCATGAAAGATAATTATATTCCACTGTATGTTTCAAATAAAAGTATAGTGAAATATATACGCATATACAAAAGGAATAGATCAGAATACAGGCCCCGTGGAAGAGCTTTCCAGGTCAACGAATCATGCATACAGACTCTCTCTCTCTCTCTCTCTCTCACACACACACACACACACACACACAGACACACGAGCATAAATATCTGCTGGCTAGTGAAAATAACCTTTAACCTTTGTAAGCAAAGAAAAGCTGATATGCTGGTGTCTTGCTCAAATACAAATAAGACTAACCAGAGGCAGAAAGAGTGATGAATCAGTTGTGTGACTGTTATTAAGAGCCAGAGGGAAATTAGGGAAGAGAAGGAAAAGATAAACAGCAGTCAAATTGGATACGAAAACAAAGGTGTGTGAAGAATGTGAGAAAGGAAGACAGGCCGAGAGGGAGAGAGAGAGAGAGAGAGAGAGAGAGAAAGAGAGAGAGAGAGAGAGAGAGAGAGAGAGAGAAATAGAAGTATAGATAAAGTGACAGAGGAAATGGAAAATAAGGCTCTGATTCCTTAGCAACCATCTTGAACAGGCCTCCCTTGGGGGTGTGAGCACCGCAGCAGGGCTTCTCTCTCAAAACAACAGCCGTCTACATCTTCCTCACACGCACGCAACAAGTGTAGGCATAAGCAAATCCCGAAATTGTTCAAAAATGAGATGTGTGTGTATATGTGTGTGACTGTGTGTGTTAGCCATCGTTCACACTTCTGCATGGTGTGTTAAAAGGGGGACACAGTGTTTCAGTGGCAGTTTCAGAGTGACAGGCTGAGAATCCAGGCATTAAACACTTCACAGCTCCAGACGTTACACACAACAAGTCAGAGCATCACCCACCCACAGCCGCAAATGCACACATCAACTTGATCAGACAGTGTGAGGGTTGCATTCTCAGAGCCCTACAACTTGTACACAGTGCATACGCTTCACGTTTACTATCCACAAATAAACAGTAAGACACAACACTTGCCTTTGTATATATTAAAAATATAGAAAATAAATATATAAAATATATAACATAGAAATCTTTGTAGTTGCATCTAATTATTAAAGGGTATCGTTGATATTTTAATACGATTGCAACAGTGACTCTTAAAACAAACATATAATTGGCTGTTGAACTGTATTGCATTCGTTTATAATGCATTATTACTCACGCAAATTATAGGCAGAAATAAATTTTGTCTTTTTACTAAATTCACAGTACCTCACTGCTTTTTTGTGTAAGTTATAACCCCCTAAAGCTTATCATTAAGTTCTAAATTCGGGAGCATATTATTTGTGACAAGCTGTTTTTTTTTTTCTTTTTTTTTCTTTTTTTGTTATATTATGTGAGAGCGTGTGAGAGAGTGAGAGAGAGAGAGAGAGAGAGAGAGAGAGAGAGAGAGAGAGAGAGAGAGAGAGAAAGAGAGAGAGAAAGTGGAGGCAGCAACCATTTATAGCTGTTATAAATAATAACAGAAATGAACTTGTTTTCTGGATGTTCCACAACATTACACATAACTATAAATAGCTAAAAATCAAAATGTGCTGTTCATTAATGAATCAATTGTAATTGCTGTAAATATCTGTCAGAAAAAAAACACATCACTGTGTGCAGTTCTCATTAAATAATCAACACGGGAGGAGGGGGTTGGGGGGGGAGTTGCAGTAACTCTCTTTCATGTTGGACCACATTACACCACTTCTTTCTTTCCTTCCCTTTCATTTTACCATAAAGTTTTTTTTTAGTAGATGCAAATATTATTTCATTCGAACCGTTTTATCTGTGCTACCTGTGGAATGAACAGTATGTACACTATTTTAAATGTCGGATTATATAATAAATAATATCTTCTGTCTAGTATCTTTTTTTCATGTATTTAGCCATAAAAGTTCATGATAGTATGGTATAAGACAAGGTTATATTTTGAGTTATTTTAAATCGTGTTTTAAAATGTTCACAGCCAGTTTCAAGGTGCCAGGGCATGACATTTTGGTGCCATTGTTACATCGCAGGTATAGTGATAGGTAGTGCAGTTATTGTAGTTATTTTAGATTTCTTCCTCACAGTATACAGTACCATCACTACACCACTGAGGAGTGTTAGAAAGTCTCCTAACAGAAGCTCTCATCAGCTGAGTGAAAAAGAACATCAGTCAGGGTGAATATTACAGACGCAACATTTACTCAAGGGCCATCTGACACCTTACCTCTCCAACCATGCCGTTCCACACACCATCAATCTTTTTCCCATGCTTTCCATTGGTGACCAGGTAGAGGTCATAAGTGAAGCCCACAATCTTGGCCAAACGCTTGAGGATGTCGATGCAGAAGCCTTTGCAGCACTGTTTCACAGGAGTCACCCCTTCCTGATGAGCCCTGTAACGACAGAAAAAAAAAAACAGAAAGAGACAGGAGAAATGTGAGAAAAACGGAGAGGAAGTAGGCTGAATTATTTTACTGTACTGCAGGAACCACAAACGTATCAGTAATAATTATTTCTGTGCCAAGTGCCAAGAAGCGGAAAAGGAAAATGAAGGATGAAACTGAGAGAAAGAAGATGTGAGAAAACAAGACCGTGAGAGAGAGGGAGCGAGTGGGGTGGGTGTGAGTTGGGGCTGGTGTGGGTGGGGTGAGGTGGGGGTGGGAGTTTAAGTCTGATGGAGTGAGAGGTGAGTAGAAGGTGAGGATAATGAGATGAAAAGGCATTAAGCAGTGAGTAGCAGAAAGCATGCATAAGCAAACCTGGTTTACTCACTCACAAGGACACACACACACACACACACACACACACACACACACACACGCACGCACACCCCAGGTCAGTGTGCCTGCAATAAGGCAGTATCCACATGAGACACATTAATACCTCAAGCACTCAAGCAGATTGACAGGCTACATGATGAGCGAGGGTGTGTAGGGACAGCCATAAGGCAAACATACAAAAAAACGAGGGAAGGAACAAGAGCGACAGATCGATGGATAAACAGTAGCAGTGAATGTAGCCCCTGGACTTGTGCAGCCCTGCCTGGTTCTTACCTACCAAAGACAGTGAGAAACAGATACTGTAGAATGAGAGACAAATGAAATAAAGGTGACAAATGGGTTAACGAGGAGATCATATTCTGACTGCGACGGTGGAGAAGTGGCAGGTCTGAAAAGAAAAAATGCCACATCCAGCCATTATCCACTTTTGAGGTTTTTTAACTTGCCCCTGCAGGAACGCTTGCTGGTCTTATGCTGTATCAATGGATGAAACTCATATTTGTATAATTTCTCTGATCGGCTTTTCATTAAAATGAAGAGATTGCGGAAATCAGTTTGATCGTGAACGAATAAAGCAAAAACGAATGTTTCTGGTATTTCCTAATTATTTTTACCAGGGATTTTTTTACATTTTTTTTTTTTTTTGCGCATGAATGGCCAGCCAATTTCTATTTACACCCATTCACTTACTGTATATCTGAAGCAAATTACAAATAAAGAAGAATGTATTGCAGGAATCTAGCATTCACGGCTCAGCGGTAGTGACAGGATTTGAATCATCCGGTTCTCAGCACACGAACTTAACCACTCTGCTACCATTCTCAGCTATTTTCTTTTAGCTGTTATTGAAGATTGATCTGACGTATTCCTGTAGCAATCATGACACATAAAATTCTCATGAAAATCCTGTCTGGTTTTACCTTCAAATGTATTTACAAACCCATAAGCCTATTCAGAATACTGTCATAAAAGACGTACAACCCCACTCAATTATTTTAAAGCACAGGCCCAATGTTCCTTTGCCTTTGCTCATGTTTTGTCCATGGCTAAAACCTACAGTACCTAATCTCCAGCTACACGATGAGTTTCTGATGGATAGGAATAGAGAATAATAATGTGGATGCATTCAGGAGCTCACAAGCCCATTAAGAAGCCTTTAAAGCACCGCTTAGAGGGAGCTGAGATACTCAGGGCTCTTAGTGAGGCAGATATTTACAGTACAGGTACAAGGAATACAGAAAAACAGCTTTTTTTCCTACAACCATTATTATTTACTGAAAACACTCGTGTAATAAATAGTGGCAGAGTATTAATAGTATTAATATTAGGAGTTGCAAGAACACTGTGTTTTAGCTGCAGACATTTACAGATTTTTGCTGCATAATTTGCAGAATTTTGGCTGCATAAGAACACGATCGATAAGATCACATGATAGATGTATAGTCGATTTTTTTTTTACTACATTTCGCACAGATTCATGCTATTCAATTCACGAATGGCTTTTTTTCACTGCGTCTGTATCAGACAACTGTGAACCAGTTTGCTAAACTTCTGTTTTTTTAGATTTAGCCAACATTATTAGCTATCACTGTATCAAAAGGAAATACATCAGCATTATAAATCAAATCTCCATTTCATTACTATTCAGCAATATTCACAGTATTCATTAATATGGCTATTGTTTTCAGTTACTGTTTTTGACTGGGTGAGCAGGAAAAAAACTGTTTTGCAATGGTTGTTCAGTTGCTGTGGTTGTTTACCTGTTAATATCTGCCTCACTAAGAGCCCTGACTCTAAGCAGTGCTTTAAAGGCTTCTTAATGGGCTTGTGGGCTCCTGAATGCATCCGCATTATTATTCACTATTCCTATCCATTAGAAACTCATCCTGTACTCATCTTACTTCATTTCTACTGTAATAATATTTCACCTGTAAACTGACACTAGCAGAATATTAATAGAATTTATTTAAAGTACACCAAACATCTCCATCTAACCACAAACCAAAAACAAGAAGACTCAGAATAAAGGAAGGTCGAGAAGGTTTTTGGCTATGAATGATCAGACTGGTCATTTTCAATAGCAGGACATACAAGTGGGCCAGGAACATCTTCAGTGTCCCCATCCATCCCATTCACAATTTCTTTATCCTCATGAAGTCTGGCAAGCGGTACCAGAGCACTACAGTCAGAACATCCAGACTTCAGAACAGTCTATATCCTCCAACAGACTGCCTTACCCAACTTCATATTAACTGGACTAAGAAACTCTGACAATCTTACCCATTAAATTACACTAAATTCTCACTTTTCACTTTAAAATTGTTGTCACTTTAATTGTATACTCATCACTTTAATTGCATACTTGCACTACAGCGTACTATGGAACCGGTTGTTAAAAATCGTTTATACTGAATACGGGTTCTCTTACATTGTAAACTGTTTTTGTATTATTTGTATTTTACTTTTTATTGTACTTCTTACTTTTTTGTTTTGCAAAACTTACTTCATTCTTACTTACTTTTTATTGCAATTTCTTTACTTTTTCTGATGTTTTTCATTTTTATCATATCAGGTTTGTTGCCCTAACCCTAACCCTAACCCTACCCTTTGTTCTTGTGAGGTAAAAACAAAATAGGCATGTGATGCATTTAACAATAAAAATATAGAATTTGGAATCTTGGTTGATGCCGACTTTCCCATCAGGGAATAATAAAATAAATAAATAAATAAAATTTTATATATATATATATATACAAACTTATGCTATGTGATGCAGAAATCAGCAAATAAACAGAGCAGTTTCTGCAAATAAATGACAGGCAGGCATGTTTGTACAATACAAATTACTGAACCATTTTTATATGGGAAACCTAAAAATATTTTTCCATCTTATTTTATTAATTGAATGAATCTGAGTTTATTTTTTGTGGACGTTAACATGTTAACTGTTTGCTAATTATACAACAAAAATATCTTACTATTATAAAAATGTATGCTGGAATGAACTGGATAATATTACACATTTCAGCAAGGCAAGGATTTGTAATTTGTGTAATTTGAAATCTAAATTGATCACTGTTGAAATGATGAAGCAGTTCTTGGTGGAACTAATACTCCTAAAACTTGCTTTTTAGGGAAAGAGTAATGGTGTAATGGTGTGTTAGACTGAGTATCATACTGACGTGGCATTGAGAGGTCGTCGGCAGGGCACAGAATCCCTGATGCAGGTTCCTGAGGAGGGGTCAGCCAGCTCCACAATGACGAATGGCCTCTCCTCCAGGGTCACCACCCTCAGGTGCTGTGCATCATCAGGAGGCTGCAGGAAGGGACCGTATCGAGACCAGGCTGGGTATCGCAAACGCAGCACACCGTTTTCCCACCATCCTACCTGAGACCACACACAGAGAACACAAGGTAAGGTCAAGGACCAGGTGATAATGAGTAAAAAAGAAGGTCTTTGGTTAGTGCCTTGACTCATGGTTCATCTGCTGACAGAAAGCAAAACTCTAGATTTTTCATTGTCTGGGAACAAAGTGGCATTTTTTTTTTCAAAAACGTCAAAAATGCCTGCTCTAGACTTGAACACTCTTTTTATTCACTTTTCCTTCATATGAACATCAGAGGTCATCCCACCCCATTACACCTTACTATAAACTGCCTCATTTTGGTGTGTCATTGAGGCAGGTTGATTGAGGAGAATGACTTCACTCTATGTTGGGAAGCCTGCCGAGCGTGTTGAGGCAGTGAAAAATGACTCCCTGCCTCCTCCATACTTCTCTCACTGAGAGGCTTGGACCTTTAGTGCAGAAGCAGCATGGGGCTTTTCACTGAGAAGCAAGATGGAGCCTTTAGCTAAGAGCTGGCCAACAGAGGAAAAGGTCAGGGAGACACTTGAGGGCTTTATTTACTAAGTGTGCCATTAAGGCCATTTCATTTGCTTGCAGAGACAAAATAAAGTAGTGTAGCACTTTCAATTTGTCTTCCATGTGATTGTGATCTGGTAACAATTACTAAAGACAACAGTGTTGTTAAGAGTATTCTCATTTCTACAGTCTAATGAACCTCTCTATATTAAGTTTGCTTTATTAATTCCCATTATGATCATCTTAATGGTCAATGCAAACAACACACACGCACACACACACATTGTTAAAAGCACTATACAAATAAACTATATACACACAGGAATAAAAAAACAGACACACAAGCCAACTAAGAGTCTGTATTGATTGGTCTGCCTGTCCTATGGGACATCTATTTAGGCTCAGATATATTATAACCATTCGGCGCAGTTGGATTTTAATTAGATAATAATTAGCCTTTTGTATTCGCACAGCAAACAAATGTCACATCTCTATACAGACTGATTGGCCTACAGATCTCCATGCAGAACTATTAGCTTTATAAAAGCCTTTGAATGGTTGCCCCAGAAAGCCAGACATCTTATTAAAAATCCAATCTAAAAGCAAATTTGCATAAAACCAAACTTAAATTATTTTAAAACATATAATGCATTCATTATATGTATATGCATATGTATTTGAGACAGTAAAAAGCCTTAGCCAAACAATTTTCTGTAAACACTGTCCAAATCAAATGAATGCAGGAAATGTGTAATACTGAAACATCATTAGGCAGTGAAATAAACATTTTATGAAATAAAAATCTCACAAGAAGGTTGCCGTAAAATGTCAACTCGGCCAATTACACACAAAAAAACATTACAATGGTAATGAGTGGGCTAGCACAATGCTATAGCGCCAGAAGGAACTGTGTGGGCATGCAGGCTCTTCAAACTGTCAGGCTGTGAATGCTGCACGCTCCACGCTTTCCTCATTACTTCAGGCCTCACGCTCCAGCCTCTGCACCTCCACCAGCGCAGCCGTCATATTGCTCAGATCTGCCAATGACACCACACTGCTGGGTCTTATCAGTGACAGTGATGTGCAGAAGGGGCACATCACCTTGCATCAGTGAGTGCAATCCTTCAGTAAATCACACTCGCAGAAAAAGATGGGTCAAATATGCTGTCGACTGCAAGTCAGACTGAACAGTAAAGACTTCTAACAACTCTGCTTTGGTTCCGTTTAGTCTGAACGAGATCGCAGATGTCTCATTACATTCGCCTTGTTGTGCACTTGCAGCATCTTGTAATTAGCATATTTTGTGCAGTTTTGTTCGTAAATGCAACATACGCAGCCCGGAAGACTGACTCTGGCCTCTGGGTTTATCCTTGACACTTACACACACAGTGACAGCTATCAGTAATTCTGCAGCTCCCCACTTAATCCCCATAGAGCTATTCACCTGCCCCTGACACTGAAATTGCACTTCTGCTCTATTATATATCTATCACAGCTAAGACGGTGTGCACACAACACTGTTGGTTGTGTGTAATTTGTAGACGAGATCCTGGCGGCCAGTTGCTGCTTGGGATTCAGTACAAGACGGCGTGGGCTTAGAGCCGAGACAGTTAATTGAAAGGGAAACGGTAGCAACCCAGCATGTAGGCGTGGGCATTACTGTCCTGCTTACTTACAGCCATTCTGTAGCCTTAGCGCTGACATGTGACCGCTTATTTAAAAATGCCTCAGACATAAACCTGGTACAGTACAGAAAGACCATATTTCCCAGCAACAGCTTTTTCTGACAGCCTGCTTGTCACCTTCACGCCTCCATTGCTTACTTCTGTCATCAACCTTTCTCTGCAGGTCAGTCTGATCATACATTCCAGCTTGTCTTCTCCGATTCAATTGTCTTACTCGAACTCTGTTTACCCTGCAAAAAAAGCAGAACACTGTAGGACTCTGACTTCGTCTGCAAATGTGACAAGGAGAGACGTCTTAAAAATCTTGTGTAGGAAGAGTTCAAGACTCACGTCCATTCAGTTAACACTCAGCTGAGTGTTCCACTGAGTAAGAAAAGGCAGAGGTGTATGTATAAGGCATTTTATATTTAAGAAACTGCTGCAAGAGGTGGATATGTCTGATGAGAAGTGTCATGTCTTGGTGGACCTCTTCAATAATTTCTACCGGTACAGCTTCTTCCTCTTTCTTTCGTTCTTTCTATCGTTCAGTTCTAATATCTGGAAGAGAAAAAATTAGATGTTGTAACTTTTCTGTCACATTTCAGCAAAGTGGTGGCTCTGCAGAAATCTCACTCTATGCCTAGGTGGAGGGAGAGTTGTAAAAGACAGGCTATGATCAAACACTCTCTCCCTGGGGAATAGCTAATGCTTTCACAGAGTGAAGCGCACACACACACACACACACACACACACACACACACATACACACATTCTGCCGTACACACCCATCCCTCTGAGCGACACCTTTTAGAGCCAGGAATGGTGGGGATAAAACAGGGCATGCTTAAGACACAACAGTCCTTACAAATCAAACTGACAGCATTTAAACAAACTAAATACAACCACAGCAGATTTGATCTACCATAATGAGCTTTGGAGCTAGAGAAGGACAAATCCATTTATAGCTACACATTTTATCCTTTAATTTGATGAACAGTTTTGTTTTAAGAATACACTCTATGTGACAGAATAATTGCCTAAGTAGGCTGAACACTACTTTAGTGAATAGATCTAACAAGAAGAGAATTAATGCTCTATGTTAAGAGCATACAAATGTCCTATTTGTGTCAGGGCTACCACTGGCTATGCTAAGGATCAACAATACATTTTACGGAAATCATTTAGGAACGTTTGCAGGCCTTTTGACTTTTACCAGAGCACTGAAAACAATTGGAAAGGGAAAAACATCTATACTCAGCACACCCTCGTAAACCGACATTACAGCACTTTCCTAAATATTTGATGAGAATTAGAAATAGAAAGACTGATCGTTGGAGATAGAAAACCTCAGAGCCAGAGTTCCCACTAAGGTGTCTAATCTGAAGCTCTTGAGCTCTGCAGATCTTATCTTAAAATAAATCTCAAGCATAAAACACAACTCTCTGTAGAGACATAGCATGTAACCCTCGCCCAACTGTTGCATCAGTTTGTTAACGTCTTGATATATTCAGTTTGTCTTTGGCAATCTCAAGACTCCAAAACCCTAGAATCTGAAGGGCCAGTCTGCTCTTTTGTCCAGCTTTTTGGAACAAAGTACTCAAATCAGTGCAGGGCATGATTTTGGATGCTGGAAGAGAAAAGGAGCAGGGAGGAGAGATTTTCCGGGTGGATTGTAATAGGCCAAAGGCTAATGGCTGATATCAATGCTGAGTTCACCAGCTGGAGACATGGGAATCTAAACTAAGCTGACAAGAAGTACATGAGCAACAGTGAGAGATCAATATGTGACCTCTTGGCATGCCTGGGGCCAGTAGGAGCCACCACGTTCCTTCATTCTTTAGCTTTGGGGCTTGCCACTGAAGCCAACCCAGTGCTTATAACCGTTCTCCAGTCACCCAGTGTTCCGCCTTATTCAAGGACTAGACTGGCATTTCTTAGGGAGCTCTCTCACTGGCAGTTTAACCAAAACAGAGCACAGTTTGCATTAAAAATTGGTAATGTTAAACCTGACATGAGGATCGGTAAGTTCAGCTCAGTCCCGGACCGGAAACTACCTTTAGGAGATGGTGTGAGTTTCGGTTCCACAAAAACTATTCTACAATTGCTATGAACGTGAGCGCAACTCATACTTGGGTCTCATACATGTGTTCAGGAAGTAAAGTAACTTCCATGTGTTTTAGCCAATGATGTGCACACGTGTAGTAGGAGTGACATTGGAATGCTGTGGAACATAGAGAAGATAAGGAGCAATATTGTGCATTATAGCACCAAATAATAATAAAAAAAATACAGTGAGTCCTATAAGATAAGTCTGAAACCAGTCTAACGCTGTTGGGACAGCAGGAGCAATCGCACTCGGATTCAGACCTCAGCAAACACGCCAAGTGTGAAAAACGCCTTGAACTAATGGGGGTCTCATTCACACTGGTTCCATCTATATAAACCCAGACTCTGTAACAGAAATCCACACATAAGGTAAAATGAAGTGACCAAGGTTCATCCAAGCACACAAAAAGATATGTGTTTTAACTATTATTCACTAGGATTCACTTTCACTTTAGGATGTACTCATCGAATGCTACTGTATATTGGAAACTGTACAACTCTCTCATTGATGCAATTTGCCAGTCATTTGGCAGCAGAACAACAGTGGTGTTAACTTGAAACTTCAGAATTTGAAATTTGTGATCTCAGTGACTGGTAGTGACATGGTTGTTACAAACAGATGGACTCGGGAATATTCCAGAAACTCTAGATCACATGGGATTTTAGAGTCTAGAGTTTACACAGAATGTCAAAACAAATAGAATCCAGTAATTGACAGTTCTGCAAAAAAGAAATTGCTGTTGTTCAGAATAGAGAGATCTAATAAAATTTCTACCAACATGTCAATACAGATAAGATATACAGTACACGGATCAAATTTTGTGGACAGTTATTGTGAATTATTATACCTCCCTCCCAGCAATAACTGCCTTCACTCTCCTTAAAAGCCTTTCCACTACACTTTGGAATGTGGCTGTAGGAATTTCTGTCCTGTAAGATACAAGAGCATTACAGTAGTTCAGTGCTAGTGGTGGCTCAGACTGTTCAGACTCTGGGTTGTTGCTTGGAAGGTCAGGGGTACAAGCCCCAGCACAGCCAAGCTGCCCCTGCTGGACCCTTGAGAAAGAACCTTAACCCTCTCTATTATAGCTTTGGTGTTCAATGGGGTTGAGGTCAGGGCTACGTGCAAGCCAACTGAGTTCATCCACTCCAAAGTCTACAAACTATATCCTTAATGACCTTGCTTTGTGCAGAGAGGCATTGTCATGCTGGAACAGGTTTGTTCTATTGAACGAAGGTTAATATTAAAGTTACAAAAGCAAAGCTTATACTTGGAAGCCTTGCTTTTCTTGAGGTTTGTGCCTGTTTGTCACTTAGCGCTCATCTTTACTTGAGATTAAGAACTGCACCACCTACTGTATGACCTGCGTCATTTGTACAACTGCTCTTGTGTTTACATTTGCTCTTTCCACTGTGCAATTATACAATTTCATGTCTGTAAACATGGACTCAGTGCAAATTAGCATAGCTTTTCTATCAACAAGAGACAAACTTCTGTGTCTGATCTTATAAAAAGATCTAAATGAATTTATGTCTCATAATCAAATGTAAATTTCTGTTGCCACCAGGAGATATTCAATATGCATGCATAAATAATTATTTTTTTTTTCTTGTTTTCTGCATTTTTTTCTATATTACTTCTAGTTGTGTTTTGGGGTGTGGAAACCAGCTGCAGTATTGTTTACCACATTACTGAACGGTAAAGATGTTGCCAGAATTTCATGCACATTTTTTTGTCTTTGTTTGTCTGTATGGCAGCCGCTCTATAACTTTATCATTCTGTTTTATCTTGTACTGAGTGACATTGCAATGTTTGTGACAATTTCCTAGCTATATTTGTTATTACTGCCTTTGCCTCCCATGAGATGTGCTCTGCAGGTAGCACCTGACATATTACACATGACTGCTATATTCAGCTCACTGAGGCTTAAGGCCAAAATGCCAAAAGTTTTCATCAAGCATTAAATAATTGAACCACATTTAGTCATTGTGAGTGTAGGTTTTTCCTTCACCTTTTATTCATCATTTCATTCGTCTCTCAAACCTGAAGGATTTTTTTGAATGACTTTTAAGTGAGTTGTGTACTTTTCTGCACTTTCTCTATTTTACCTGTTTTTGTTAAACACTTCAGCATACTTGCATTTCAGAAGACCATAAACCCTGGCTATTCACAGTCTGATGTTTCATGCTGTACAATCCTAAATGCTGGGTTAATGGTCTAATTTGCATATTTGAGGTGTCAACAACCATGATTGAATAAATGCAGTGTACGACCACTTTAAATAAAGGCCTGTCTCGTGCTTTTGGATGTGAGGAAAAAAAGACAGATCTGCCTTTCTGTGCCCGAGCAGGTATTGTTACCTTTCACAGCTTTCTAATCTGTTTTTGCCTTTTTTTATTTTGTTGTGTAGTTGAACAAGCATTCTCTGAAAACTTCCGCTAATTTTTCAGAACAAGATATTTCCCCTACGGTGCGGTGCACAATTCTGTGATGTTCACCGTCCACGTCCTGGTTTTCCCATTATATGTGCCAAAACTGTTCAATTTCTGTTTGGGTGTTTATTGCTGAGCATCTAGTTGTAGCACTCTACTACTGTGTTGTTTCACACTGTACATGTTTGACACATGTTAGCCATGCTAACCCTGCTTCTAAATTACAAGCATGGAATGTTCCTTGATCAGGGGTTAAAAGCGAGGTTTAGAGCGATGATAACCCGGTTTTAACATAGTGCCAAAAACCCCACTATAAGCCAGGATTCGATTTGCACGATGTTTAAAATGGCCAAGGGTCAACAATTTCAAATGAGGACGTGGTAGCTCAGTGCTAAGGACGTTAGCTACAAATACTAAGATCTAACCCTCAACTGCTCAGCTGTATAAATAAAATGTATGTAAGTTGCTCTGGATTAGGCCTTCTGCCAAATGATGTAAACATTTTATTCTTTTCAAAAACAATAATGACGTAGTGTAAGCTGTCATGACAATGAATATGTCACCTATCAACATAATGATAGCATGACACAGCTCGACAGCTGGACATAAAGTGCCATTACACATCCTGACAGAGTGTGACATCTGCTATGATACATTTATGACATGATCATGACGAATTTAACGACGATTCTTTCAACCAACAGTAAGAATCAACAGTGACAATCTCTCTAAGTAATTCTGCAGAATATATACATATAGTGTATAACCCACATACAACAGGGTCCGAAACGTCTGAGACCACTAATTTTACATTATTCTACAAATTTACGAATTCTATTATTGACAACTTGAGAGAAATGTAGAATCTTTGAAATATTTACATGAATCTCAGAGTTTCTTAGTATTCGGGTCGTCCCCTTTTTAATTAGACACGGCCTAATGGTTAGAGAGTTTGACTCCTAACCCTAAGGTCAGGAGTCTCGGGCTTGCCATGACTGAGGTGCCCTTGAGCAAGGCACCGAACCTCCCCAACTGCTCCCCGGGCGGCGCAGCATAAATGGCTGTCCACTGCTCCGGGTGTGTGTTCATGGTGTGTGTGTGTTCACTGCTGAGTGTGTGCACTTTGGATGGGTTAAATGCAGTGAACGAATTCTGAGTATGGGTCACCATACTTAGTCGTATGTCACGTCACTAAATCCTAACCAGAAATTTAAATGGGGACTTAAAAATAGTGCAGAATCTTGAATATAAAATATCGAATGTTTACTTTCACTCTTTTAAATATATAAAAATTCAAAAATCTTCGTTTTATTTTTCCAGTATTATTTTTTTTAAAAATGTGCTCTAAGACTTTTGGATCCCGCTGTACAAGGTGTACGTGATGGGTGTAAGTTTTGTTTTCCTTTCGTTCTGGATGGTATTTACAGTTCCTCTGTAATAACAAAATGTCATCATTCAGGCACTCAAGACCAGTCAAGACCAGGGCTTCGGATTTGCTAACATTGCATGTTTTCTCTTAAAGATCTTCTTGTTTCTTTTTAGTTATTTAAAGTGACTGCAGTAATACCATATATTGATACACACTAATGGAGAACGCACTGATACGGATCAATATATCGGTACGCCTCCATTACAACTGTACACAGTCAGCACTTGTGCTCAAAGCATACATGATGCATTGCTCTCAGTTAATTGTAATGGGTTTCTCTTTTGATGAGTGCCTCAGAGCCCTGGGAAACAGTGTTTTGTTTTTTTTTCTCTCTCTCTCTTTTTAATGAGTGTATTGTCTAAAACATCACTGCACAATGGTTTCACTTTCTGTGCAATAATGCTTTTACTTCACAACCAGGACAGAGTAAATCATATACACTATTTCAATATAAACTACTCTCTTGGTGTTTCTATTTAGTCCCTTATGAACCTATAAAAATGATACGGCCAGTTCATTTGCTTGTGCTATAAATTAAATGACACTTACAGCAACACAATATTTGGTTGCATGTCCCTTGCTTACGATAACTGCACAAGTCATTAACATCGCCGAATTGTCGTTTTTTTTTTTTTTTTTGTGGTGGTTTTCCAGGCTTTTACAGCACCCTCTTTTATTTGTTGTTTGTTTCAGGATGTTTCTCCCTTCATTCTTCTCTTCAGGAGGTGAAATGTCCTGGTGCTTGACTCGGCCAGTCTAAAGCCTTTCACTTTTCCCACCTGATGAACTTCTTTGTTGAGTTAAGAGTGTGTTTTGAATCACTGTCTTGCTACATGATAAAGTTTCTCCCAATACATTTGGTTGCAGTTCTCTTTAAATTGGCAGAATGTAGCTCTTCAGAGCTTTTAATTGTTTAAACGATCAATCTAACAGGCCACACGTGTTAGTAAATAACACTCAGTCAGTCACATGTTCCAATAATATTACTTGCTTAAAAAGTACTTTTTACTTTAGTGGTCTGATACATACAGTAATGCTATTTAACAAATGAACATATAAATACTCGGAAATAAAAGCTGATATTTCATTTGTGATTTGATCTCAGCATAAACAAACAAATTGGTCTTGATGCTCCACTTGTGGATGAGACCTGATGTCTAGACATGTGAAGTCAACCTTGCCATCTTTTTGGATCCTGCTAATTGTGCAGGATCACATGATAGGAGGAAAGCACTATCTTCCCTATTCTCTATGCATTAGCTCACAAATGCTTGGGATTGATTAGTATTGTGAGTGACAGGCGAGAGACAAAGCGAGAATTCCATGGCCAGTATCGGTCTCTTGATTTCTGGGCGCAGATGGCTGGCTCATCATCAGGATTCAAACCTGATGTTGTTTTATAAAACAGATCAATATATATCCAAGAGGATTTTATCAGTTATTTGGTGGAAAAAAATTCACAGCAGTCCCCATTGGTGACAGTTGCTTTCAAATCATCAGGACCTTTTTTACCTTGACAGCACAGAATCACTAGCAAAACCCACTTATCCAACAACAGCACAACACTTCGGCTTGAGAACAAAGAAGGAATCTAATGATACACTGTTGGCAGGTATTATAGTTAAAGAACATCTCTTTATACCATCATACTGTATGCAGAATTCTTTTAACATTCAAAAAAAAACCTTCATTGAATACTGCATCACAAGACAAATTAGCCACAGAATAAAACACCCCAAAACCACAGTGTACTATGACAGATCTGAGCTGATTATATAAAAACAAAACCCTTGTTATTTCTTACGTCTTCCCAGCCACTGCCAGGTGTGTAGGAGATGACGTCCAGAAAGGGGTTGGCCAGATAGCCCTCGTTATTAAAAGAGTAATCCTTCCCACTCATGGTGATGTTACTGAAATACCTGCAAATGAGAAATGATAGGGAATAAGAGAAGGAAATGAGAAACAGAGAGGTAGTGGAGATCTGCATTCACACTGTCCTCAGCACTAAAATGGGATTCACGGAGGCTGAAATATAAAAGGTGATATTTTCTATAATTGCCTCAAATTAATCTTTTTCATACCAATCCAACATTTTTCAGAGTATATCTTTAAGCATGAATCTTTTCCTGAAATGCTATTGTACGTTACAGTGCTTTATGTATTTGTATTATGTGCAGAAGCAAGTCCAATTCTATCTTGGAGTCATGAGTCATTGCATTGCACTGTGAAAAGAAATTGCTGCAAATTTACAGCATTTATGCTGTTTTATTATTTTACAGAATAGTACTGCAAATTGGACATTTAGAGAAGTGCATTGCTGTACAATAAAATAAAATAAAATAAAATAATGGAATATTTAAAAAACATTAAATACAATGCATAGTGGAATTGCTAATATTTTAAGCAAGAGTGAGAATGGAAAAAACATATTAAAATTATATTATAATTAATAATAATATTATCATTAAATATATATTTTCCCCTTAAACACAAGTCTTTCTAGGGGTGATTTAAAACATATGTCCTTTTTATCTTTTACAGTAAATGACAATAAATTTACTGGCCAAATTTCAAATTTCAAGTTATAACATATGGCCATCTGTATGTGGATACCTGTCCATCAAAGTCGCATATCGTCGCTGTCGGGCGGAAACCTCGTATGCCCAAATTTTGTCAATTTCATATTTTTTCACATATCGATGCTATTGGTCAGTCCCCACGTGGGTCTGTTATTTTTACAAGTTATTAACCAATCTAAAGTCTTGAAAATAGCTTGAGCGCAAATCTCATTGGACTCCACTCAACTCCATTGGACACTTCAACTGTCCACCTCTTCCTCACTCCGCGGGAGAGCTTCGCGGCATATTTCTCCTCAAGAAGAGTCGCAACGAATCAACACGTCTTCTGAGGTAAATGTCTTCAAAACACTGGGCTCAAAGATAAAAAAATCTTGACCCCCGCTAGTTCTGGTGCTCGTCTGAGGACAGGAATTTAGCACAAGACAATCCACTGCAATGCGGACTAAACCCTGTGCACTGCAGATAAGGTACAGTGTTTTTTTCATTTCCTGAAAAATAACGGTTTTGGAGATACGAGGATTCCGAACGACAGCGACGATATGCTTATTGTGGACATCGTGTGTCCCATCTTTGTAATGTGATAATAAACTTCACTATTCCTCGAAGGTTTGCCAATAGATTTTGGAGTGTGTCTGTAGGGATTTGTGCTCATTCCACAAGAGCACGAGTGAGGTGATGTTAGGTGAGGAGGCCTGGTGTGCAGGCAGTGATCTAGTTTATTTCAAAGGTGTTCCACTCTGGCAAAGCATGTCTTCATGGAGCTTGCTTTGTGCACTGGGGAACCGTCATGCTGGAACATTAGCAGTACCAGTGACAGGAATCTGTAATGCTACAGCATACAAAGGCATTCTGTAGAAGTGTGTGCAACAAACTTTGCAGCAATAGTTTGGAGAAGGTTCACGTATCAAGTTAAGTAAAGTCAAGTAGATCTTTATTGTAATCACAGCCATATGCAAAATATTCATGAGTTTTATGAGCTATACTTATACTTTAACACCTGTCCCGTGTTGTTTTCACTTCTATGAGCAAGTTTCTTGTCTTCCGTTTCTGTGACCTGGTTGAAAGTCAGAACAGACTGTTTTCTTGCCCCTGGTCTCTCTTTCAAAGAAAGAAGAGAGGACGTAATGCAGCCCAGGGATATCCTATGTAGACTCTAATTACTAAATATGCCATACAAGCTCTTTTTATAACTGCAACAAAACATGCAAAACTGAATGCTAAACAGAACCTTGAGCTAAACAAGATGATATTTAAAAGATGTGCCCAGGGATATTATAGGCAAAGGAAGTAATTTGCCTACTCAAGGAAAGCTTTGATAATGTAAAATTTTACAGACAATCTGTAAAGAGAGAGAGAGAGAGAGAGAGAGAGAGAGAGAGAGAGAGAGAGAGAGAGAGAGAGAGAGAGAGAGAGAGAGAGAGAGAGAGAGAGAGATGAACAGATTGGTTTAGATTACATGGATAATTCAGTCAAAAAACAGCAACCAAGCCAGCAATGTATGGCACAAATTCCAGAAATCTGAGTAAATACCATGCACTGTTAGCCATATGAGCCTATTGGCTGAATGTTATTAATTACTGCTCATTCTTAAATTCAAATTATCAGTAATTTCCAGAACTATTCCTTACTTCATTCTTCCTCGAATCCTCTGAGTTCTGTTGCCATCTGTCTGGCAGTTTGTGACAAAGTGCGGCCCACTGGTAGCACCGTAGTCTTGGCGCAGGGCCATGGCTCCATGAATAAGGACAGAAACACCCCGGGCAATACGCTTGCGTGGTTCATCTCTCCAGCCCTGAGGCTTCACGGCAAAAAGGCGGCTGGGCAGGCCATTCACACCCAACTCAGACAGCGCCGGGCCGACAGCAAACCACATATGAGATGCACCAGCCTGCCCAGCAGCCCACGCTGCGTGAAACACCTGCTCAGCCTCCTCCTGGGAGCAGTACAGCAGTCGGACCTGGGGGAAGAGGAAAAGAGAAAGAGCGTAAGCGATTTAGAAATAGTTAGAGCATAGAGGTCAATACACCGAGACTCAGATTGAATACAGAGACAAAGCGAAGTGAGGAAGAGATCATTTGTGGTGGAAGGACAGAAGATCAGAAATAGGTCAGAGATTTCGGGAAATTAGAAAAGACTTAAAAAGCAGACAGAACATGAGAGAAGAAGAACAACGCTGGGTGAAGATATTTGCATACATGTGTCACAGCTCACGAATAATTATGCCCATAAAAGGGGGTGGCATGTGCCTGGGGAGAAAGATGGTGAGAATCAAAACAGACCCAGTGGGGAATAAGAGGAATATGTCATTACTTTACTGCCATATTTCCAAAGCATAACAGTTTCATCCAGATAATAGATTCTCTAGCATAGTTACCAGTTATCAACAGAGCTTTCATATAAAAAAATACAAGTGCTTTCGAACATATCCTGATCTCACACAAGAGTGCTTAGCCTCAACGCTAAATTTTATATGGATGTTCTCATGGGTTACGAGCTTCAGAAATGAAATAGTCATCACTCCTGGCATTCTGACTGGTTGACAAAATAAACCAGACAGAAGAGATGGGAATTCCAGCTGTTTTCAGTGAGTCACATCACTCAGCATAGCTCACCAATAACAGCCAACTCTTTTAGCTCCCTAATGCCTCATTGCCATTTTTAATCATGCTCTAAAAATGTTCTTCTTTGCTTAATTATGACTGAAATTGGTCCATGAAATCTTACTCTGCTGTCCAATGAATAAAATAACAATACTTTAAGAATTGATGTAAATAATTGCTAAATCAGAAAACAATTAATTCCGACTATAAACATGCCCTGAAAAATACAGTTTGCATCCCTGCATTAATGTTATCCTGCCTGTCAGTTTGTACTTCATTAAGCAGATTCATTTGCATTCATTCTGATAACTGAAATCAACCTGTAACACACGTTTCCCTATGAAGTACTGTACATCTTCCACAAACGGCAGTGCAGCGGCTCTTTCTCCTCCTGTCATGCTGCCCTTATACACACAATCGGATAGATGTTGAAAAGACGTTTCCATGGAAGCAGTTTGATTGAATTACATTGCAAGAGTAACGCCATCGCTGGCTCGTATATACGCAGCTGGCTCTTTATATAAAAGACGTTCATTAAAGAGCCGGCACGTTTACAAATGACACATAACTACCATATTGATTACACAAGGCCAAACCCATATCAGGTTGATTGGCATGTCAAGATAATTTGCATGTAGTTTTGATTTGCTGACACTACTGAGGTACCACATGTAAGTGTTAAATACTCGTTTCTTTCTTAGAATAGCAACTCTATAAGAGACCATGTCTAGACAGCATGGCAGCATCCAGGTGTTGATTAGGGCATTCCCAGCAGAGATCTGATTACAGCTGTAACTTTAACAATCTTACTAATGCTCAGTCTTATACAAACGTAAATAATGTATTCCACCAGTCAACACACTGAATAACTATTCTAACCTTTTTGCAAATGTACTATCAAGATAACTTGAGAGATTAACAGTAAGCTAATGTGTTGTCAAGGGTATGGGACGTATGGTAAGATTCCAGCTTGCACAAATAATCACCATTGCATTATACATATTTGAAAATAAAAAATAGGATAATGAAACAATAACTATGCTATTTTGCTATAATCTTTATTGTCCTACATACTATACTACTAGGTAATTATAGTATTTTGCTGCTCTCAGTAAACATGACTGGTTACACATTAATTATCCAATTACCATTCTCATTCACTCACTCATTTTCTACCGCTTATCCGAACTACCTCGGGTCACGGGGAGCCTGTGCCTATCTCAGGCGTCATCGGGCATCAAGGCAGGATACACCCTGGACGGAGTGCCAACCCATCGCAGGGCACACACACACACACACTCTCATTCACTCACGCAATCACACACTACGGACAATTTTCCAGAGATGCCAATCAATGCATATCTTTGGACCGGGGGAGGAAACCGGAGTACCCGGAGGAAACCCCTGAGGCACGGGGAGAACATGCAAACTCCACACACACAAGGCGGAGGTGGGAATCGAACCCCCAACCCTGGAGGTGTGAGACGAACGTGCTAACCACTAAGCCACCATGCCCCCCAATTACCATTCTGATGAGTTTAAAAATACCAGAAAGTGTTTGAGTTTAAAAGTCGCCCAAGATGAAAAGTAATACTAGGTGTTATGAACTATGACGGATTTAAAAAAACAAAAATACAAATCAAAGTTTTCTTCACTGAAAAGTACACACAGAGTAAAAAGAATCATCAGCAGGTCAGTAATTAAAATGTGTAATGGCACACAAAAAAAGTGAAAAGGAAAGTAAAAGGCTAGAGCTGAAAGAGTGATCACTGAACGACAGGGTGAACTTTAGGAAAATGAACTTCCCAGTATGTCTCAGACACCCACGGACTCAGAATATAAAGAGGAGGGAGACCAATTCATGTTAATGATAAGATTCATGTATTTATCACCTCCAGGAACCGAGTGGGTTTAATAGTTCCTTGCTTAATTAAGCTTTACAAGAGATTTCCAGGAAAATGGTCAACTCTTGTGATATACACAATCTGACAAGTTAAACGTTTATTAGCGTATCCTGCGTATCCTGCGTATCAGAATTTCCCTGTCACAAGCAGCAGTCATCTCCTCACTTTACTCACCTGAACAGTGTGTTCTTTTTTTCCATGGCAAGAAATAAGAACTTAACAGGTTCTGTTTAAAAGCACTAGAAATTTCTCAGCAAATTAAACTAATCTTTTAAGATTGAGATGCTTAATCTACTAATGCAAGCGTAAGGGAGTAACAACTTTTTTCTTAGTAATTACCCAGAACGCATTCTGATTGCAGACTTTTTTTTTTTTTTTTAAGTCTATTTAAATTCTATTTAGGGGGCACGGTGGCTTAGTGGTTAGCATGTTCGCCTCACACCTCCAGGGTTGGGGGTTCGATTCCCACCTCCACCTTGTGTGTGTGGAGTTTGCATGTTCTCCCCGTGCCTCGGGGGTTTCCTCCGGGTACTCCGGTTTCCTCCCCCGGTCCAAAGACATGCATGGTAGGTTGATTGGCATCTCTGGAAAGTTGTTCGTAGTGTGTGATTGCGTGAGTGAATGAGAGTGTGTGTGTGCCCTGTGATGGGTTGGCACTCCATCCAGGGTGTATCCTGCCTTGATGCCCAATGACGCCTGAGATAGGCACAGGCTCCCCGTGACCCGAGGTGGTTTGGATAAGCGGTAGAAGATGAATGAGTGTGAGTAAATTCTATTTCTATTTTACTTCTATTTCTAAGTCTATTCTATTTTTCTATTTTTTAATTGTATTTTTTTATTTAATTAATTAAATGTAAAAAAGGCTCGCAAACAAGCTAAATGGATTTGAACATGCATGCCCTCGTTCCGAATGCCAGCAGGACACACTCACACGAGAGCATAATGAGTTCGAGTGTGTGCAATACTGGATGTGTACAAAGTGTGCGACGGATATAGACTGTAGTGTGGACATGCACGCAAAGGAAGTCTGTGTGAAAGCAGAAGGAAATCTGATAATATATTAAGCTCTGGCGAGCTCAATTTCTGGCAGTAAGTTAATGCCATGGAGAGTGATTAGAAGTGGAACAACAGAAAGACTGTAGAAAGAAGAGAGGAGACAGGAGGAGAGATTGAATGAGGAGTTAAGATTCTGAACTGTTAATCTTTTATTGGTTTTGGAGTTATAAGGACTAAGTGAAGTAGCCAGAGACAGACCCATGTAATCATAACGAAAAGGAAGAAAGTCTACTTTTGTATACATTCTTTTTATGTATAATACAGACTTGTTATGCAGCTGGTATGCATTCGAGACTGTGGAAAGTGCATCTATTATAATCCTTAACACTCTAGTTCGCTTGTCTATATCTGTGCAGATGTATACTGTGTGTGCGTGTCTAATCGTGAGTTCAGGACACACATGGCTGTAATTGAGGAGGACCACTGGCTGCTCCTGTCTGCCAAAGAAATCGGGCAGGTCTGGCTGAGGCTAATGCACAAGGCACTGGGCTGCAGAGCCACTAGCTCAGAGCTATATTAACACTGACACCAGTGTACCAGGACCCACACAGTACAATAACAACCCTGTGAGCAACCCCCCCCACAACACACACACACACACACACATCTCTCACACACCATACACACACACAGACACACAATAACAACCCATGGTCACAATTGGGGGAAAAATAGAAAATGAAAGAGAGTGCACTCAGGAAGGACAGAGAGAGGTCAGAGAGGAAAAGGGCAAAACCAGGAAGCATGGCTGATGGAAACCAATAATGATGAAGGATGAAGAAGAAAGGAATTAGAGAGACCGGGATTCAGAGAATGGGAGAAGGGCAGCAGAGATACCAGGTCAGAAGGAGACACAATTCGAGATGAGGCTATGTAGAAGAGAAATAGACACAGGAGAAAAGTAATGAAACAGAGTAGAAAAAGAGACAGGGGAATAGACAGATAGATAGATAGACTGTCACAAAATGACAGGAAAAATATTATAAAGAGGGGGAGAATTAGCTGCTGTGTGAGTGAGAAAGAAAGTAATGGAAGGAAACATGTCTCTCACTTATTCTTACCTGCGCCTCGTTCTCCTTCAGCAGTCTGCGTGTGCGAACTCCGCCTGGGTCATCGGTTAAATTCAGCATCACCACACTCTTCTTCTCCCAGCCAATAAAGGAGCCATCTGTCAAACCTTCGACCATAGACAGGAAGTCTTGGTAGCCATGGTGACGTGTGGAAACCACAGAAAATGCTGTCCAATCGTACTCCTCGAGCACCTCAAAGATCACTTCTAATTGGAGAGCAGTAGAGGTGCTAAACTGCAGGAAGATAGAGCCGCTCTCCTGCAATATGATGAAATGAGAAAATGACTAACTCTTTTCCATGTCTTCACTCTATTCATTCCCTCTATAAGGCATCATGGGGACTGAATTTCTTATACAGTGTTTCTTACATAACACTAACTACAATTAACTCCAGGGTGATAGAGCCTCTGGCAGAGTAATTAAGGGGGGAACTACATTTCCCATGACTACGGTCTCTTCATTTTCAGTTTGCATCATCATGGAAATTGAATTTCTCATCAAGTGTTTCGGAAATAGGAGTCCACTGCAGCAAGGAGAGGTAGCAACAAGGGGAATGTAACTGTGAATGGGTTTCAAATGGCTGCTGGGCAAATCTCCCACAGATTTAAATATCATTTCTGGTGACATGCAGGGCCTGTGTTAGGAAAACCTTACAACTTGCTATTTCTCCAGATTAAATCATTTTAAAATACATATTTTGTAAGAATAAAAATTCTTTTCAAATATAAGTTAAAGAAGTCGTATGGATTGTTTTTAAACGTAGTTAAGATGAGAAGAATGAGAGAGCGCATGTCCCACATTGTATTTTCCGTGGCTCTGTAGACAAATAGCCTAATAGACAATTGTAGCTCTACATGTTTCTTCACACCCGAATCTAACATTGATCTTTTTCCGCTGGTCTAGCACATGCAAAAGACAACAGCCATCAAATATCATCAGCTTTTAAGCAATGTCACTCTTGCAATATCATTATTGGGACTGTTTTTATTTTCGACAACGGACACGATGCCAAATAGTCCCACATCAGACATTTAAATGTTACAGCAAGGGTTCAGCAAGTCAGTCAAACTATTGGTGGCTGTAGCCAATTCGCCAGATTACTTCAATTTACAAAGACTTCATTCAAGCCAATGAGTTGTGTGAAGTTGATTTTCATTTCAAAATCCAAATAGCCTCTAGGGAGCGAGCCCCATCATTTCATTCTGCTGTGAGCACATTCTTAGCCATTAGAGTAATAACCCTCGTCATACCTGTGGCACTCTGCCCAGTCCTGCTCCCCCTCCGACAGCCACAATAGGAAGGCCAGTCTGGGCCGAGACGAATTCCAGCATGGGGGACAGTGGGCCCGAAGCCAGTGGGAGGGGTCTCTCATCCTCGTACACCAGCCCCTGCACAGGTCTGGATGCCAGTAGGTCACACAGTTGGGAGAGAAGGCTCCTGGGACTACTGTCATTTACCTGCAAACAGATCAGTTTCAGATTAATGTACATAGTTAAATTCACCTTGCAAGTTTCAATTTGTATTATTATGTGCATAAAGAGTTCGTAAGCAATTTCTTACGATATATTAGAACACTCCTAACCAGACATAGTGCAAAAAAAGTAAACAGTGTGTGCAGTCATAAAGTGGCATAGTGAAAGATATTGCATATCGTCGCTGTCGGGCGGAAACCTCGTATGTCCAAATTTGGTCAAATTCATATTTTTTCACATATCGATGCTATTGGTCAGTCCCCACGTGGGTCTGTTATTTTTACAAGTTATTAACCAATCTAAAGTCTTGAAAATAGCTTGAGTGCAAATCTCATAACTCCTTTGGACACTTCAACTGTCCACCTCTTCCTCACTCCGCGGGAGAGCTTCGCGGCATATTTCTCCTTAATAAGAGTCGCAACGAATCAACACGTCTTCTGAGGTAAATGTCTTCAAAACACTGGGCTCAAAGAAAAAAAAATCTTGACCCCCGCTAGTTCTGGTGCTCGTCTGAGGACAGGAATTGAGCGCAAGACAATCCACTGCAACGCGGACTAAACCCTGTGCACTGCAGATACGGTACGGCATTTTTTTAATTTCCTGAAAAATAACGGTTTTGGAGATACGAGGATTCCGCCTGACAGCGACGATATATTCAGTACTATAATTATTCGATCCTATATTAACTATACTATATTAGCATATTATGGAAGCTAATGCACATACAGAACGAGTCTGATATCAGTACAGTACAGCAATACAGTAACATATGTACTGCTGTGTATACACTGTGATCTGAAACCATTTGATCCAATACACCTCATTATGTCAAATGGTCAACTTTTTCAATTTGACTACAATAAAGAAAACTTTATTAAAATCCTTGTTCAAATTCACATTCAAACTTTCAACTGAACTCCAAATTGGGCTGAGACTGTACTTCTGTTCACATAATAGAAAACTATTTCAGGTCCTAGCCCACCTGAAGCCAGATGACATTAACATAGCCCCACTTGGTGACAACACTCTCTCCGAAGCTGCTGTGCACTCGGCCAAAGCCTGGATACAGGACCCTGCCTCCGGCCGCTGTCACTCCCGCCTCGTCCTGAGCCACGGAGCCTGCGTGGATCACTGCAATGTTGAAGTGCATCGGTGCCACCTGGTCTCGCTCACGCTCTCGGGGGCGGAGCAAGAGGTGAGGGGAGGAGACAGCTGGCCCTACCCATTCCACCAGGGCCAACAGGAGAGGCAGGGCAGGTACTGTGACCATGGCAACAAAAAAAAGAGGGCAGGAGAAGCGGAGCAGCAGGGGGCGCAAATAGAGAATGCCTAAGAAAGAGAGAAATAGCAAAATGGAGAGAGAAAAAAATGATTAGAGTCAGATCTAGCAGCCAAAGGGTTGGTGAAGAGCCAGAAAGACTGGGTATGAAAACAAACAAAAAAGAGGTGTGCGTACAAGATAAACGTGCGTACAAGATAATCCAGAATAATAATAAAAAAAAAAAAAAAAAGCTAAATTAACTTTTTTATTCAGGCCACTGGATGAAATAGAGCAATACTGTGGAAAAAATAGAAATGGAGAAAGAGACCAAAATTGATAGACAGATATAGCTGTGCTGGAAGGAGATGAATGTGTGTGCATGTGTGTGTTTGTGTGCATGTAGCAGATAGATTATACCTGTGGTTATTATGGCAAACAAATAATATTAATTAAAATAATATTAATACGTGTATATTTGCACACACACACACACACACACACACACACACACACACACACACACATTCAGTGGCACACTTACACAACATGCAACCTGATTTATAGAAAGAAATGGAGTTAATATTACAGACTCATAAACAAATACGTATGCACAAATATACACACACACTCTCTAACAAATCAGTTTTGAATTTAAATAAAGTGCTGAAATTTGAGCCCAGCATCCACCCCCCGCTCTTGGTTTTATCCTACACTTCACACTCTTCCTTTCTGTTTCTCATGACTTTTGGTATAAATGCAATCATTTGGGGTCACTGAGCTCAGTAAAATAACATTCCCACAAATTTTCTGTATTCTCTGTATCACTGCTTGCTTTGCTTGCTCTCTTTTTCAGCTTAAACCTACTGATTTCTTTGAGGAAATGACTTTAGAGAAAAAATGAACATGTTTGGCTTACACAAACTAGCAATCCTATAGTTTTTGGCTAGGCAGTTTGTGACTGGCAATACGAGGCTGGTTGGTGCGGGTTGAAGAGACACATCGAGCAGTTGGTAAATGGTACTTTAAAAAACTGTAGATACACCATTTCCCTTTAAAATAGCACTGACGCCTTCTACAGTAAACGTGAGTGATGTCAGAGAACTCAAATGTAATGAAATTTCAACCCGTGTAAGTAATCATAAAGAGAAATAGAATTAAAATGAAGTTTCCTTTACTTATATTTTGAAAGAATCGTTTTAGAAGTACTGTATTATAATCAATGTATAATAAAAAATAATAAAAGTGATTTTTTTATAAATTATCTCAGAGTTTTTAGAATTATCTTTCCAGCATAAATAAATAAACAAACAAACAAACAAACAAATAAATATATGAATAAATAAATAAATTAAAAATTGGTTTTGGGAATGAATTGTAGCTCCAGTTGGACTCTGCTTCTTGAAGTGTTCGGACAAGAAGTATTGCCAACTACATGTGGTCTTTGAGGACAACAACCTCCTCATCAATACACAATTGTCAGACTGTATATTTATAATCACACCCTCCAGTGTCCCCCAAATAAGAATGGGATCCCTGATGGGAGTCTGGTTCTTCTCAAGGTTTCTTCCTTTTCCCTCTAAGGGAGTTTTTCCTTGCCACAGTCACCCCAGTCACCTCAGGCTTGTTCATTGGGGATAAATACAAACACATTTAAATACAAGTCTAATATATTAAGTATATATTATACTAAATATATCTACTTTTTATATTATGTTTCTTATGTTCAGTAAAGCTGCTTGGAGACAATGTCCATTGTTAAAAACACTAATACAAATAAATTTGAACTGAAATTTGAATTGAATTTTCCTTTTGGTTAGTCACTAAGAAAATGAATCAGATATACAGCGATATAAATGTGTAACAAACAGAAGCATGTGGCAGTAACTCTTCATCAAGAAACGTGTACATTTCTTGACCTCCAGTAAAAACAGGTTAATACATGTACTGATGGACTTCCAAAAAGCTCAATACTGTGACTACTGTACATTACCCATACACAAATGCTGACCATTTTAATATGAATACCTGCCCATTCACACAGTTATCCAATCAGTGCAACATGTAAAGCAATGCTCAAGAGCTTCAGTTCAATCATCTGAAAAGAGAAAAATGTGAGTAACCCTGGGGGAAAAAAAGAGTGCTATTTCTATAGGTGGAAAAGCTTTGTTGATAACAGGGGAGCTGGTTTGAGTTAACAGAGGATTTCTACAGTTAATCTGTACAACCATGCCAATGAAACTGAAGGTGGACTGACTTCAACTGCAGAAAACCACAACAGGTTCTAGTCCTGTTAGCCAAGAACAGGAATCTGAGGCTATCGTGGATCCAGACTAACTGAAACTGGACAAGTGCAGACTGAAACATGTTGTCTGGCCTTTTTTACAATCTACAACTGTGCACTTTCAAGGAGTCTGTGCCCTCAGTAGCCCCAGATACCCGTTCATGGCTGACCAGAGTGGACCGTGATATGGCCTTCTGCTGCTGCTGTCTATCCACCTGAAAGTTCGATGCTTTGTGCATGTAAAGATGCTTTTCTGCTTACCACAGTTGTAAATAATGAGTAATTGATGATTGATTGATTGATTGATTGATTCACCATCACCTTCCATTCAGCTAAAACCAATCGGACCATTCTCTTTAGACCTTTCTTATCAACAAGGTAGTTCTGTATGCTAAAATGTTGTTCGTTATTGTTTTTTTTTAGTTGTTTTTGTTTAAAAATCACTAAAATCCCAGAACATCAGCAGGTTCTGAAAAACTCTAACTAGGGCAAGTGGCACCAACCACCATGTAACACTCAGTCATTGATGAGTTCTAAATGAATTTTTCTCTATTTTGATGTTTAATAGAAATAATATCACGAATGAGCAATAGGGTAATATTAAAGCAATTTAAATAGTAAATGTTACGTGTTTAAATATTAAACGAGTGTTTGTTGTGTGTTCAACTTTGATGTTCCCCTGAGCAATGCATACTGTACATTTGTATCACAAAACGTTGAACTGATTGAACTGAAAGGAAATTCAAACCAAAATCAACCTCACAAAGCAGAAATAATCAGAAACCAAACGGTTGGCAAATATGAATGGATGTCTCATTTATCCAACACTGTTTCAAACAAAACTTTAAGAATAAAAAAATATTTCTTTTTATGTCGGGACACCATTTTTCATCAAGAGACTATAACTTATTTAAAGATCACTTATTCATAGTATAAGTATGAATAGCCACTCAAATTGCCACCTACTGTACAAGGTACGGATACTTGTGACCGGTGGAAAGAAGTGTACAGATGATATCAGACATACTTCAGGCTACGTATGCAGAGTATCAGATTTTTAGTTTTTTAATTCAGCTCAGTAACATATACAGACTTGTTGCTGGCAATAAAAAAATATATACAGTAGGTGACAAAGTACGTGCAAATGTAAGGCCATTTTAGACCTTTAATGATCATATTCTGCATTACATCCTTATGAGGAGTCCCCTCTACATTTCTGAACAACAGGCCATATAGGAAGTTAAATAGCTTGTGTTCATTTGTTCTGTGTCATTTCCACTCTTGGTGAATGACCAACATAATATCAATTCTAATCATGTAATGTGGCTTGTGACACTTTCCAATGTCATTCTACATCATTGTCATTCAGGACCCATTCGTGGCATTTATGATACAATTATCTAACAGTTTCCAAGCTGCATCCTATTATAGTTAGATCCCTAACAAAGATTAAGGCCTCAATACCTGGACAATTTGTTGTTGTCGTAGTTGTTAAATGGCAAAACTCCACAGAAATCTAAAGCGCTGCATAGCATGATAGTCCCAGCAATAAAGGTTAGAAAGTCCACATCATTATTTGTACAATATGATCAATAATGCATGCTTTCATATTGCTGCATGATGCTTGAAGCCACCCACAGCCAGCCAGCGCTGCAATATAACACCCTGAATTCTGATTCATTTTCCATGGCTAGTTTGGAGCTAATTGCTTCTTACTTTGATCATATTCAGTATTCAGTGAAACACACATAGCCTGGATGGATCACACTGATTTTTGAAGTGGTGTGTATATATCACAGTCCAGTGCAGAAATATGGCTCACACACACACACACACACACACACACACACACACACACACACACACACACACACACAAACACACACACACAAACACACACACACAAACACACACACACATACACTTGTACAAACACATTATGCATGCATGAGCTTATACAGACGCACAGGCACTCATGCACACACACACACACACACACACACACACTCATAATCTCATGCATACTGTACAGACTCAAGCTGATGTGCATTATGCAAATGTAAAACACCTGAAAGCGCACACACACAATCAAACACACTCAGGCCGTCTGGATCTTGATTCGCCTGGTGCTCGTTATGGCTGGCAGCACGAGCGGATCTTCAGCAGCACACGACTGCCAGGGTGCAGCAGTACTTGTGTTTCTCCCCACTGTGCGGGTGTAAACACCTGTCATAAAGCATCGCGCCCACACCCTGATGACCGCCTCATCTCGACTACTTCATCTGACAAACGACCATGCCATCAATTATGTGCTCAGACAGCGTTAAAGAAAAATCATTGTTCTGCCCCGCTGTACATGAAACTTGCATGCACTATTTATACACTGTTCAATCTATTATCAGAAATATAAGGGGACTAGCATGATGCAGAGCTGGAGTGAACTTCAATTACAGCACAGCGCACAAAGCAGGAGCTGTAATCTTAGCAACAAAGCCAAAGCTATATTATTGCTTCCTTTTTTTCTTTTTTTTTTACTTCTTTTCACGGTGTAAAATCACCTCGCCACTGATGTCTGTTGTCATAGTATCTCAGAGACCACTTCTCATGTGTGGTTTCAGCAAAGGCTAAGACTATGTAAGACACTTCAAAATCATTCATTCATACATTATTCAGTAAGAAGCACCGTCCAGCTTAGTGCAGATGTGCTTCCGAGTGCATTTCAGTAACGATCATTAAGAGGCAGCCCTCACACAACAGCCAACAGAGGTAACATGAGACATTTAAATATTAAAAGCAAATACGCTTTGGCAAGCCAGCCCGTATACTGTATACACAGCTCTCGGTTGTAATCTTATCACCTCCAGTGAATTACATAATTGCAGTGGTGTAACAGGGATGAATATACGGTCTCCCTCCTTTCGTCTGTAGTGCTCTTACCCAGACACTTGCTTCACTCGCTAGCACAGTGAACTGGTCCTGGAGCCTTACTAATAAATGCCTCTTATATTCGTACTGCTTTTTTCCCTCTCTGAGCTCTGAAAGATTACTGAATTACTCAACAGCCATTGGATAAAATAATGAAATTCATACATTTGACATCAGTACATTTCGGTGCAATTATGGAGCTGTAACCTATTATCGTGACACTTAAAAGATTCTTCTAAGAAATTTAGATTGAAGACATTGAATAAGGGGGTCACGGTGGCTTAGTGGTTAGCACGTTCGCCTCACACCTCCAGGGTTGGGGTTCGATTCCCGCCTCCACCTTGTGTGTGTGGAGTTTGCATGTTCTCCCCGTGCCTTGGGGGTTTCCTCCGGGTACTCCGGTTTCCTCCTCCGGTCCAAAGACATGCATGGTAGGTTGATTGGCATCTCTGGAAAATTGTCCCTAGTGTGTGATTGTGTGATTGTGTGAGTGAATGAGTGTGTGTGTGTGTGTGTGTGCCCTGTGATGGGTTGGCACTCCGTCCAGGGTGTATCCTGCCTTGATGCCCGATGACGCCTGAGATAGGCACAGGCTCCCCGTGACCCGAGGTAGTTCGGATAAGCGGTAGAAGATGAATGAATGAATGACATTGAATAACTATGAAATTAACAGATGTGACAGAATTTGATATGAGGAAGTAAACTACCTCAGAAATCCTTTCATTCGCTCGGACCTTATTACACCGTAGTGATTAGGCTGATGTTTGCTTGTTTCTTTAAGAACTAGGTTTCCAGGCTGATTTTAAAGCGTATGTGAGGTGCACGATGGAATTATTATTCTAAGATGTTTGCATACTGCACCATGCCATTAAATGGTTCTGGATCAAAGTCAAATTAATCACGCTCTGTCCAGTGGGATCAGAAGCGAGTAACAAAGACTGAACGGATTTTTATCAGAGCTTCTGGTTTTGATTACATTTTTCTGGAAATGTATGAATTTGCATGAAAGTACTGCAGAGCAAAATACAGTAAGTTACTCAATTAAACCAACCTGCAGCCCTGTTTTTATTTTAGGTATTACTTTTTTTTTTTTAAACTTACCTTTATTTACGTGGGAAAAACATTTCATTTTGTGCAACTTTTTTGAAACAAACAATGATGAACTATACTAAGAATCATAGCTGCTTTGTTTTAGGGTCAAAATATAAAAATTTCGTCACTCTCATTTCATCATCTTCTTCAGATTATATTCGCTAGCAGAGTTGAGGACACTTCATGCTCAACCCATTTACAAAGAGTCTCTTTGCTCTGTTTTTCTTTTCTCATCTGTCTCTTTAGCACTAACTCTAAAAGCTACTTGAGTGAACAAATGTACAGTAAAGGCCAGAATCTTAACATGCTGTTCCTGTCTCTCTGTGTCTCACAGAGTCCATCTAATCCAACTGGTTGCTTTGACCCATTTACAAAAACATATTAAAATAGTCTCATTAGGAAAAGCACAAAACCTTTAAAAATATCAAGTTTTCCACTCACATAAATAAAAAAAAAAAATTTGCAAACCTCCATTAAAAAAAAAAACCTCTTCTCCCTTCACTCTCCTAAGCCATCCATTGACTCTAATTTAATTTTCTTTAATTTACTTTTCTATTTGGTTTGATCTAATCACCATTCTGTTCCATTTAAAGGTATAGAGTCTTTTCATTTGACCTCCAATTACAGCACAAATTTCACTGTAGCGTATTTCACTATTGCCAGCTGCATATCCACCTCTGCTTAGCCCCATTCACAAACATCCATGGCTGCGTCCCATTTTCTACTCCATTCTTACAAAGCTGGCTGCTTTTCAGAAGCGCAGCGATGATGAATGGCTTCCCGAACACCTCTATTAGCGGGTAGTTGGCTCTGTAGAAGCTTCGACGGGGCAGATCTGCACTACGCAGCTATTTGGCAGTAGGTGCTGGGTGCTAGACTATGTGCTGAGCTTGTGGGCAAAAATGAACGCAGCTGGTCCGGCTTGCAAGTTCACAGGTCGGTACTGCATGCTGCAGGAGCGGGTCGGTCTGTAGTATAAACACATTTTAACCCATTTAATCCCCTCTTGGGATCAATTTCTTTATCCAGACTTACATCTCTCACTCTTCAAGCTTCACACCTTTCCTATAAGTTACAGAATCATTTAGAACAATGACTGACTAATGTGGTTTAAGATGAATAACTGAATATTATAGCATAGTATTGTTGAATTCCTGACTCTGTAGATGTTAAATCGTTTCCTTTAAAGTCACAGACAGTAGTTCCAGTTGCAAAGCAACAGGTTTATTTTAATGTGCTTTTTCTAGCTGTATCTGTAGCTGTACCTTTCTCAGACACAAGGCTTTTCAGTATCGTGGAAACATATCAAGCTGCATTTGAGAGAAAAATACAGAAGCTGATGAGAAGAAGCGAATATTCCTGGCTCTCTAACGTGAGTAAGAAGAAATAACTTGTCTTGCAGATGTCCTGTAACATGAAGTGGAATTAAAAATGAAATATAGTATAAAAAGTATATATAAAATAAAGTATAAGAGGAATAAAACACATTGAAACATGCCTTTACAGAAAAAGTCTTACATATTCTTAAACAGTTAAAGATCTAGATGTCCAGACTGATAACGAGTTACAAACAAAAAGCTTACAAAATAAAGTCATAAATGTTTTCTTTAAAATATATAAGGTTAAGAAGAGTGCTTAAATATATATATATATATATATATATATATATATATATATATATATATATATATATATATATATATATATATATAGTATCCAAAGAGATAGATCATTTAAACAATATGCTCCAGGTCATCTGTGGCTAGAAATGAATTTGCAGTTGTTTTGACTCAGTGGTATTCAAACTTTGAGGGAATAGAAAGAACAGAAACTACAGAAACGAGTTAGCACTTAAATCCTTGCAATGCTGCGATACTGTTTATCTCCAGTTCTGATCAAATCTCATTCATAATTTGTGATAAAATAGTGATATTGCATTAAAATGTTGAACCGCATTAGTCTGGTTCCATCTACATAAAGGTTTATAGACTCATTTGGCATTAAAGAGCATACTTTGTTTGGAAACCCTTCCTTGTGGGTTATTTACAGAACATCGAGGCTCAATATATTTACATTTACATTTACAGCATTTGGCAGATGCCCTTATCCAGAGCGACGTACATAAGTGCTTAAATCTCTAGCATTGAATACATTAATGCTAAGTTACATACTTAAGATACCATGAGTTTAAAACATTTGTTCAAAGTTTCAATGAAAAAGTGTCAAAGGTGTTTTTTTTTGTTTGTTTGTTTATTTTTTTTTAAATGCAAAAGATAGGGAAAGAAGTGCTAGTTGAAGTGTTCCCTGAATAAGTAGGTCTTCAACCGCCGCTTGAAAATAGCCAGTGACTCAGCTGTCTGGACCTCTAGAGGAAGTTCATTCCACCACCTTGGTGCCAGAACAGAGAAGAGTCTTGTAGTATACTTGCCTCTTACCCTGAGAGATGACAACAGAACAACAGAACTTCCTAGAGCGATGATGAGCTTGTATTATCTATTAAAAAAACATTATCCTTAGTTAATTACTGCTATTCCAAAGCACAATTGAATGGTCAAATCTGAATGAACAGAAGGTGTGTATTGTTTTTGTATAACTGCATAATATGTGTTTAAAAAAGGAGATAGCTAGGAGATATTTGTTTAACAGTTATGGAATGAGTCCCTTTAGAAGAGTCACGATGCTTTGTAAGCTTTCCAATCCCAAGAAAGTAATTTGGTTTGATGAGGAGTCAGAAATCAGACTATATTTAAATGTTTATCATGCACCGACAACGGTCTAGTCAAGTGAAAATGTTTTATGGTTAATGTTCTATTAAATGAAGCTTTTCCATTATTCTGGGCCATTTTGAAACGTTTACTTTGTAGAGAAGGAATTCAAGACATTGATAATCACATAGAAATCTATATTTCATTTATTACCTTTAGAGCATATGTCTGATTTCGAACACATCTGTACACCACAGCTTTAGAAGAATGTTAGGATTAACTGAGGAGATGGATCGTGAGCATATGGTAAACACACACATTTTCCCCTTGGGTCAAAACACACAAAGCACCAAAACCCTGTGCGTATTTTTGTATTCGGCGCACCACACACACTTCACAAAGAAGCAGGACGTCTGGGGAAATCCCTCAAGTAAACTGGATCCATTTGCGGATCCTCTTTGTACATTATCAGTGGTGACCACTGGTATAAAGCGACTACTCAAAATTCAGTCATGTATCCATACACACTCATGCTTTCACACATCTGCCAAATCCTTACGCACACCGTGTGGCAAAAAACAAGACTGGATTCACACTGTGCACGTCGACACACACTTCATGGGCACTAGCACACACATGCATACCTGAACACACATACACACACACACACACAGCTGTCATCTTACCCTGTACCTTCCATGGCATGCACCCACAAATACCAATACACCTGCACAGATGAACAGATGGAGGCTCCCATCAGCATGTAATATATGATTTAGATGTACATGTACACAAAACCATGCATATGTAAACACCCAGACTTTCACACGAGTCTGGAGCTCTACGAACAAAATGGCAGCATAAACTTTACTCAGCAGACAAATTTCAACATGTATTAAGTGACAGACCTACTGTAGGTATAGGAACTTCAATTTAGTGTGATACAGACACATGCTGTAGTAGTAGTGGAGTCACACACACTCCAAACACACACTCAAACGAAGCTTATGACATATAGCCTAGTTTGTGTTAGTATGGTGCTCCAAGGAAATCCAACACTTTGTCAGACACGGTCATTATTAAAGGTCAATGTCCGCACACTGGTGTCATTATCATAACAAGGAAACCGTCACGGGAACCTTTGGTCCGACACGCGCATTTCTGACAACTGCGATTAACATTCTGACACACAGGAGACTGAATACCCTGCACTCCAACCTCGCTATGTTATTCATTCTTGCGAGCAATCTGGCTCACAGGTTTCCAGACGTGTACAATTGATCTGCATATTTGAAAAGAATTGTTAAAGGTGTAGCATAACTGCCAGATGAAAGGGAATGTAAGAAAGTGACAAGTCCTGCGTATGCACATAAAGGAGAGTAGCTATTAATATCACTAGGCAAAAAAACAACAACAATGGAATAAAGAAGATTCATGAAACACATTAAAGGCTTCAGTTTTCCAGTAAGAAATGTTCCCACTCGGGTCCATTTATGAGTTAAGCTGCTAAACCTAAACTTCCATTATTTGTAGTAGTATCGTTATTATTAACTTACACAGCCACTAAATCATACAAACCATAAAATGAGGTAATGGACCATTTTCACCCATGACTATGTATAACTGCTTAAGTACAAACAAGAGAATGGAATCCCACACAATTTCCAGGATGCAAGTAGTTAAATATTTATAGTTATTGGACGTCAATAGCAATGTCGCAAAGTTAGTTTAAAAAATGTTGGGTGCAAATTCATTTTCAATCTCATACTACAGCTTTTGGGGGGCACGGTGACTTAGTGGTTAGCACGTTCGCCTCACACCTCCAAGGTTTGGGGTTCAATTCCCACCTCCGCCTTGTGTGTGTGGAGTTTGCATGTTCTCCCCGTGCCTCGGGGGTTTCCTCCGGGTACTCCGGTTTCCTCCCCCGGTCCAAAGACATGCATGGTAGGTTGATTGGCATCTCTGGAAAATTGTCCGTAGTGTGTGATTGCGTGAGTGAATGAGTGTGTGTGTGTGTGTGTGTGTGTGTGTGTGTGCCCTGCGATGGGTTGGCACTCCGTCCAGGGTGTATCCTGCCTTGCTGCCCGATGATGCCTGAGATAGTCACAGGCTCCCCGTGACCCGAGGTAGTTCGGATAAGCGGTAGAAGATGAGTGAGTGACTACAGCTTTTCACTGAGGACAAGACTCACAAGCTTGACCAGATCAGTGCACAACGTGACCTGATCAGTGCTCAACAATAAAGGATTTTCTTAATCCACTAAGACTAGTTCAGTTTCGTGTTCAGTTAAGGTGAAACTGTGCTCACTGCAGCTTCACTTTTCTCTGAGACGATGTGCTCTTCTTCTGTTGTAGACCATATGCATGGGTCTGACTTGTGCCATGTGAGACACTTTACTGTTCACCGTGGCTGTGAGTGTTTATTTGAGTTACTGTAGACATCCTGTCAACTCAACAGGTCTTCCCATTCTATTCTGATGTTTCATTTCAACAGCGTTTCCACCCCCAGAACTGCCACTCTCTGGATTCTTTTTTTTTCCTGCACCATTCTGTATAAACTCTGGAGACTGTTGTGTGTGTGTGTGAAAATCCCAGAAGATCAGCAGCTTCTAAAATATTTAAACAAGCCCATCTGGAGCCAACATCCAAGCCATGGTCAAAGTCACAGAGGCAACTGAATCTCTTATCTCTAATCTCTAGCTGTCACATGATTGGCTGATAAACAGCATGGATGATGGAAGTAATGAACAGGCGTGTAGGTGTTTATAAAGAGTATAAATACGTATACTTAGTTATAAATAGGTATACACTGTCTCCTCTGTCAATCAGGGAGACACTAGCCATTTGCAGAAATCTATCGAGCCTCTCGAAACAGACTCTACTCTTCATGACATGAATTCCACAAGATGCTAGAAACGTTCCTTTGAGATTCTGGTCCATGTTGACATAACTACATCACACAATTCCTGCATATATTTTATGCTGTGAAGCTCCTGTTCTACCGCTAAGGTGTTGTATTGGATTCTACTGAGAAAGTGACTGAAGATCACTGAACGCATTATCATATTCATGAGACCAGTTTGAGATTATTTTTGCTTTGTGACATGGTGCTTTATCATGCTGGAAGTAACCATTAGAAGATGGTGAGTTGTGATCGTGAAGGGATGCACAAGATCAGCTACAACACTCAAACGGGTTTTCACAGACGTGGAACATGACGTGGTCTTCTGTTGTTGTACTGTAGCTCATCTGCGATATGTCATGCATTCTGAGATGCTTTTCTGCTCAACAGAAATGTACAGAGTGGATATCTGCTTTACTGTAGCCTTTATGTCAGCATGAACTCTATCTACCTGGCTATTTAGCTCTATCCTCAACAAGGCATTTCCATATGCAGTACCAGTGCTGTCTGGATTTTTTTCTCTATAGTGCCACTCTGAGTAAACCCTAAAAACTGTTGCAAATGAAAATCCAAGGAAATTAAAATTTAAAGAAATACTCAAACCAGCCTGGCAGTAACAATTATTGGGTCTTACATCACCGAGATAACATTTTTCCCCATTCTCATGGATGATCCCCATTATGTACAGATGTTCAAAATACAGTGTTCCAACCAGGCAGATACTCTTGAGCACAGAAGATTCGGAATATTCCTCCGATGGCGTTTTACTGCCCTGTAACACAGCATAAGCAGCAAAAAAAAAATGTGCCATTTAGCTTTGCATGTCTTGAAGAAAGCACGTGTTTGCCCCACCCTCCCCAGTTGGTACTGTAGTTGTCAATGTGATAAGGGAGAGTTCTCAAGCAGGGGACAGGCAAAACTAAATTGGAAAGAAAATATAGGAAAAATTAAAAAAAGAAAAAAGAAACGAATAGAAATGCCAGCACTGTCAGCATGGTTTGTCATTGCTGGGTCTGACCATTCCTCAACTTCATCTGTACAAATCGCGTTCATAATTAGTCTCAGTTATTGATGTGCGGATGATTTTGTTCAGCTTGTGCAGTCAGCATTTGTGTATGCACTTGCCCGCAGTATTCCCTAAAACAAAAAATTGGGTTTCATTTCCCATATTAAAAACTAACTAGTAGCTAGTAATTTAAACCCCTACAACGCTGACCAGGTAGTTACTAATCATGACTGAATGAAAACACTTATATGGCAATGAATGTCAATTGAGTTGCTTTTTTTTTGGATGAATCCTGCAAGACCCATGTACTGATGCACTTGTTTAAAGCATGCTATATCTTCCTTCTGAAAGATTGACTCATATGAAATACATATTGCTTACATCTGAAATACATAACTAGCAGCCTAGTATTTTTTTTTTTGTTACATAAATGTAGATAAATGTTCTTTTTTTTTTTCTTAGTCCTTATTAAGGCATACTGGTTATTATTATTTTTTTTTTTTTTTGAGTTAAAAAGGAAAGAAAGAAAGAAAGAAAGAAAGAAAGAAAGAAAGAAAGAAAGAAAGAAAGAAAGAAAGAAAGAAAACACCTCATAACACAGGGCCTGTCATGTTCACGTCTAGCCTTTACCTGTCAGTGAAATCAAATCCATAAATAAAAAAATGATAAAGGCCCCTTTAGGCTGCAATGCAATGTTCATTAAACATACAACTTGTATCTGCATCGAATCAAATACATGCACTCATGACAACTAATCTAATTAGACAGAGGTGTACTCATACAATTTAAATCACACCGTGGTTATTGGCGTGTGTAAAGAGCCTGCAGCTGTAGGTTTCGATGGAATGTAAGGAAATGATGAGCTCGTTTTTAATTAAATCCCTTCCGATTCAATCGCATAAAGTGTTTTTAGAAGCGAAGGGACTCTAAGAGGGTTTTCCCTGGTTACTGTACGTACATGACCGTAGTGGACATGGACAGAAATATCCGTGGTTACGGTAACCGTGGAGATGGGGGAGAGACGGCTTCCTGTAGAAACTCATGGCTGAGGAGAGCAGGATGCCGTCAAGTGTCACTCTCTCCCAAAGCAAACATTTGCAGCTCATTTTTAAATTAACACTTTATGTTTCCATTTTCAGATCCCATTCATCATCAAATGACACCACACATTTCCTCTCCCAATTTTCTCTTTTCTTCTCACTGCCTTTCTCTCTAAGAATACTATGTACTGCCAAAAACAGTGTCACTGTGCAAACGTGCTTAGGGTTTTGTGTGTGTGTCCGTGGTCTAATGTGAATTAGCACCGTGTTTATCATTGCGGCCCTGACCAAAACCACACAGGAGCCGGCAGAGAAGGGAGCACTGTAATCTCCTTCAAACACTGGTCTCTGATCTCGTTAAAGACTAATTGATGTACAGTGTTAACGAGCTTTACCTTAATTAGTCACATTTAAGTGAACAGGGGATACAGAAGGAGGGAAACAAGAAAGCCAATGGAGTTTGGGGTGGGCTGGAAATATTAGCAGTGTTATTCGATCAAAGTGTGCACAGACTTGAGTAGACAGACTGATAGATAGATAGATAGATAGATAGATAGATAGATAGATAGATAGATAGATAGATAGATAGATAGATAGATAGATAGATATATGATGGGGATTGAAAGAGACAGGCAGTGAGGTGCTGGAAGAATAGGAGAGGAGAGAATAAAGGAGATAGATATAAAGGAGGATAAGCATTACAGAGGAAAAAAAGGCAGACCGTAAAAAAAAATATTTAAAAAAAGAGAGGTGAAAAGAAGGTAGGAAGGCAAAGACAAACAGAAACAGTGAATCCACTTTCTCTCATCTCACAATCTGAGCCCTCCAACCATGTTTGGCCTCAGACACTCAATTCCAGCTGTCCCTTCTTCCCCCCGCTTCCCATTTTCCCTCATCTTCCTCTCGCTTACTCCTCTCTCATTCTTTCTGTTTCTCCACTGTTGATTTCTTTCACACTGTTCTCCATCCTGCCATTTACTCCATCCACTCTTCCCCCCTTCCCCTAGCTATAAGACTGCATCCGAACCTCACTATGCTACTGCCACATCTCCCTGATTATATGTGTATTCGATTTTTACATTTTTACATTCTACACCATCACTACACCACTCTCATTGTCTCCTTTTACTCTCTCTGTTCTTGCTCCTGGAAAAACAGCTGAGAGACTGACGGAGAGACGCTCTATTGACACGGATGGCAACACATGAGCGGCAATAGCTGCATAATATTAATGCAGCAATGCCTGTGTGTATCGCTTACTTTTATTTAAAAGATTTGCTTTTAAAGAACAAATACAGATTTATTTCTGGTGTATTTGAGTGAGATGTAACAAACAACAGTGATTTGTTCACTTGCCGAAGAGTATATAGAGTTCCTTGGCAAATTATATTTTAGATCAAAGGCCATATATGCTAATTATATTGGCATGCTTTGAGACCTTATAACCAGCGTACAATTTTTTAACCTGTGTATAGACATTATATACACCGATGAGGAAACAAACCTCCTCCTGGATATCTGCCAGTGTAGAGTTTAGTTCCAAAGTGTAGAGTTTAGTTCCAATCAATATACAACATCTGATAGAGTTGATGAAGTGGTTAGGATTGTGGAATGATTAAACTCTGCAGTAACACTAATCTCCTAAAGGAGGCCACTGCAAGGGCTCCACAGTACAAGTGGCTGAGTACAGTACAGACCTGTTGTATGTCAAGCCTGCTGAGAGACTGAGCATTCGTTTTCTTTTGATTAAAAATGTCCTTAAAAAAATCAATATTTTCATTTTGTATAACCCAAGCTCGGAGTGGAGAGATGCAAAGTTACTGAGGATGATAGAATGATGAAGGCCTTCACTCCAATGATTTTAGTTAATCCACTTGCTGCGGTTCTCTCAAATCACGTGACAAGAAGAAACGTTGGCCTATCAACTAATCAGCATGGACATATAGTCTAATGAATCTGGCTCAGTGTTCTGCAATTCCAATCCAAATCATGCAGCCATGGACACTGGAGATGATCACATTTGTATGCACTTGAACAGTCTGGATGTATATTATTTATGGTCAAGTGTAAGTATATCAAATTCTTCTTGGTGTTAGAAACCCTGCTGTGTGCAGCGCACAAGTGAGAGCTTTATCGACAGCTGCGTTCCGTGAAATTGATAAAGCCGCAGTTTACGCGACTGGAGACTGGAGAGATGCGGGCTGACAGCGCACTACGACCAAAGGCTGCGTGCTGCTGTTGCTTCTGCTCTTGCTCTTGCTGCTAATGTTCAAACGGCCAGAGAGGCAGAATTTTAAAACAGTCTTCAATATTCCATGGATATTGTTATACATATGCTGTTTTCTTTCATGCATTCATCAATTGAGCTCACAGACTGAGTGTCTCTGCTTGTCTCAGTGTCTCCTGCAAACATGCTGCAAACATGCGCGCGCGCGGCTGGTGCATGCCCATGTGTGTGCTACGAGAGATGTGTAAAAAAAAAAAAAAAAGTCATAGTTCTTATGGCCTATGAGCGAGCGCACGGCAATGACATAAGGGTCAAAGCCCCACGCGAGCCGGCTCTCTTCCACCACTCCATCCCGCACCAGTCAACCTCTCACGTCTCTTTCAGACATACGTGTTCCCGCACCCGCACGCGCATTCCCATCAAATACCGCAACAGTGTCCGTCAAAGACGCGCCGTGCGCCCGTTTCCAGCGCGCGCAAAGACGCTTAAAAAACACCTCATCCCGCAGAGCGACGTTGTGTTTGTTACAGATGTGGGCTACTTACTGCGGTTTTCACGCGCCTGTCCCCCTCTCTCTCTCTCCTCTCGGCCCTCCGTTCTCTTCACATCATCTTCCTCGGGCTATATCCCTTTTGGCGTGTTCTCCCCCGGCAAATGCATCTACACACAGATTCTACATGGATTCAATTTTCGCGAGCTCACTTACTCTCTCCCTCTCTCTCGCTCCCCCTATCCTCTCCTCTCTCTCCTCTCTCCCCTCTCTCTCTCTCTCTCTTTTCCCAGCTCTTTTGTTAAAATTCAGTATATGCACCCGGTCACCTAGCAACCATCAAACCTCTCTCTCTCTCTCTCTCTCTCTCTCTCTCTCTCTCTCTCTCTCCATCACAAGCGACACGTGTTGAATGCTAAACTTAGCGGCGTGCAGTAATAATACTAACCGGTTGGCTGGCGTTCTTTCCCCCTTTCTCACTGCTTCACCATCACCGTTCGCCTTCGTGTATCATAAAACAATATAAATATTTACTAGAAACCCTCAGCCTTCTCCATCACCCCCTCATCCGTCTCGTCCCCTCTGCGCAGACACTCTCCTGCAGGGTTGCCAGATTGAATCGACCGACCATTTTTTTGGCGAGTTAAACGTTAATTGTTTGAGAAGTGCATCTCCACCACATCCACCATTCATTTTCATATGACCACCTCTACACCTGCTTAGTTAATCAGTTATCTAGTCAGCCAATCATGTGGCAAGCAGCAAAAATGCACAAAAAGTCAAACAGATACAGGTCAAGAGCTTCAGGTAATGTCACATCAATCAACATAATGGGGAGAAAGTGGGATCTCTGTGACTTTGATCGAGGCATAGATGTTGATGCCAGGTGTGCTGTTTTTGATTATATCAGTAACTGATCATCGCCTGGGACTTACAAACAACAGTTTTTAGAGTTTACACAGAAAGGTGAGAAAAATAAAAAAAACATTCTGTGGGGTGGAAATACCTTGCTGATAAACGAGGTCAGAAGAATTCAGCCATATTGGTTCAAGGGTATAATAACTCATATAATTATTTATATTATTTTCTATTTTTTAATTATTTATCTTTATGATCGTATTGAAGAAGACCACAACAGGCTTCAGAGTCTACAGGAATCTGAGGTGATCATGAGAACAGGCTTGTCGAAACAAATCACCAAATCTTTTTTGCAGACTTCAGCTCTACAATTTGTGTGAGTCTTTGCCCATGATAGCCTCAGATCAATGTTCTTGGAGAACAGGCATGAAAACCCTCATAGTATCCTGCTGTTGTAGTTCATCCACCACACAGATTGATGTGTTGCTTTTCTGCTCAGCACAGTTGTAAAGCTTGCTTACTGTATTTCAGTTACTATAGATTTCCTGACAGCTCAGACCATTCTGGTCATTTTCCCCTGATCTCTCTCATCATCAAGATGTTTCAGACTGCGGATGCTCCACTCACAGGATTTATTTTTTTTATTTTTTTTTGCATTTTGCAGGATTTCTGTGAAGATTCAAGAGACTGTTGTGTGTGAAAATCCCAGGAGATGAGCAGTTTCTGAAATACTCCAACCAGCTCATCTAGCTGCCACCATGTCACAGTTAAAGTCAAAGAGATCATATTTTCCTCCGTTCTGATGTTTAATGTGAACATTACCTGTAGCTCTTGGCCTGTATTGACATGGCTTTATGTATTATGGTGCTTCCACGTGATTGCATAAATGAGCATGTGTACAAAGTTTCCTAATTAAGTGGAGTGGAGTGTAAATATCTTTGATTTTACCACTTTGTTAAAAAAAAAAAAATGCAAGGGTTACAGACTGTTCAAACTATAAAGCTTACAGTATATAGGCTACAATGATGCTACAGTATTTGCCTGTGTTATAATTTGAGATAATCTAAAAATTTATTTTAATTTCAAATCATTCCAAACAGTCCACGGGGAATTTTACACTCTTAAAAAGAAAGATAGTTTACTTGTGACTTTTCCCGTATTTTCTCTTGTGGCTGGTGTGATACAGTCAAGGGAACATTTTTTGTTTCTGTAGTATATATCTTACATGAAAATCTGATGTGGTGTGTCTTTTAATTTGGCTTTTATAGAAAAATTTTAAAGGTTTAATCACTGTTCTTAAAGTTACAATTATGTTTCAGGAATTATTTTTAAAGGCACACTACATACACATTTATAGGTGAAAGAAACAAATAATGTACCCTTGATGGTACCATTACAGTAAAAAGGAAAAGTACAGTTTTGTACCTTTATTTCTGAGAGTGTAGGCATTCCAGACGTTTGCTCACACAACAGCTCAAAACACAAATGCACTTAACCAAACAAGAAAAAATTCTTAGCTACCTGGCAGGTTGATGCACTTCCCCCTGGTCCCATCTAAGACAAATTTATATTCTCCTGGACAATGTGTATGAGCAGACTTTTACATTTCCTTTAAGTATCTGTGAGGATTTCCTCTGGGCTCTTTGGTTTCCTCCAAATCTCCATCTTTAAAAAACATGCAGGTGGGGGGACTGGCTACTCAAAAATGAAATTAGGTGTGAATTAGTGTTCCAATGTGTGTGCATTGTGTGTTCCAGCCTCTTATCCACTGTTCCAAGGATAAGCTTTGTATCAACCTTGACTATATATCCATCCATCCATTCATTTTCTTTCCCATTTATCCTACACAGGGTTGTGGGGAGCCTGGAGCCTATCCCAGAGGACTTGGAATATGCTGGATGGGGTGTCAGCCCATCACATGGCACAAATTCACACACACTCTCACATCACAGATTTCTTTGGACTGGGGAAGGAAACCAGAGTACATGGAAAAAAAATCTCTGAAGCACAGGGAGGACATACAAACTCCACACAGACAAGGCAGAGGCAGGAAATGAACGCCCAAACCTGGAGGTGCCAGAAGAAGACAAGGCTAGGCTGTGCTTTGGACAAAGTTCCTGCAAGGTGAACAGATTATACTAGCAATGGAGGCTTGGAAGACTAAAGTGCCACAGGCCAGTTGAGTAGGCTTGTGATCAGAGTAAGCAGCACCCCCATAGATCAGTCCAGGACTCCAGGTGGTGAACTGGTGGTGAACTCTGGGACAGACAGTACAGAGGATTCAGAAATGGAACTAAACTTACAGGCAGATAATATAGAAGTGAGCTGTCAGACTATATGCCAGTAATGTGATGAAACTGAGTTTTATGAAACCCTTGGGTGGTATGGCATGCAACCAAAGAAAGCAGGGGAAGGAATGTCTTCGTTAAAAGAGCAAGTTGAAACTCTGGACCAGCAAAGCCAAAAATACCACTGAATACTTTTATCTCTGCAGATTAGAAATAGGGCCATGTAAGGAGCAGAAGCACAGGCCAGTGCTAGCTTGGGATTAGAGGAATTCACTTAGAATTCACGGATAAAAAAAAGTGGTTGTAAGCATAAGCAGTCAACAGGAACAGAGAGGTGTGTTGGATTTTACTATTTGTTTGGATCAGGACCAGCCCAAGACTTTGCTTACGGATTGGGACAGTGAAGGCCTTGGAGGACCGGGTACTGGTGGACTGGACAACAGTATTAGGTACCAACTGGAATGATGTTCAGAAATGCACAAAAAGCTAAATTTTAGACTTCTTAAGAAGTCTAATGTCAAAATGTGTAGATGATACTAGGTGGGAATGTTAGTTGTTGAAGTGGACCTTTTTTCCAATTTCACTTGAAAATATTGTATGGCTGAAAATGGCCAATTGTCCACAGCAGTTGATAGCTATTCATTCTTTATTACAAATGCCTTATGCATCATGGCATTTGTATATCAAAATGCCGTTCTTGTTATTAACAAAAGATGTTTTCCACCTCAAGTGTGCATCTTGTTGTTTTGTAGCCTAGTTTAAAACTTTAAAACTAGCTAATTAAGTAGTTGTCGAATAAATTCTAAAGCATAAAACTACAGAAATCAAAGTTTCCAAATAACAGGCTATGCAATGAGAAGCACAATGCAATCAATAAAATAGTCCTTATTGTAAAGCAAATTGTAAAGGATGCAGCTGTTCTGTGCATGAGGCTCTGTGTTGTGTTTCAGTGTGGAAAAAAAAATCTACAGACTCTACAGAAAAAAATGAATAAAATCAAGAAATGAATAAACACCAAGTGTTAATACAGTAAACTAATGAATTCCTGCAGTGTTTGTTTACAACTGGAAACACTGTGAAGGTCGATATAGCACAGTTTTATTTATTAGGACTGTATAAAAAAATCCCTCCCTTTTTTAACTGTAAAGTTCAAAGGATTTTCATTTCCTCTTGTTTTTATAGGCACAATGTGGGATCTAAAAATCAATAATTAAACGACAACAAATCTAGAGCTCCTGACACTGTATTCCAGATCACAGATTCCTATCAACATGAACAATCAATGTTTTTCAGAAGGTCTTCTGTTACTGAGGTATTTCACATGCTCTGTGATGCAGCCCAGCTGACGAAATTCGGCCAAGCCTGTCGCATAATGGACCTTTACATTTTCCCTGTCTCTTTCACTGAACAAATCCATTAGACATCACTAGTGTGTGTGTGTGGAGGAGAGAGAGAAAGAGAGAGAGAAAGATAGAGCAAAAAAGAGAGAATGGCTGGATGAGCAATCAACAGCCACGGTATTGTTTAATTGCTGTGTTCACCTTCCCTTCAACCAAAATTTGCTTTCCCAAAGTCCCCAGTTTACCTCTGAAAGGTGGGAAGCATAATTCGAGAAGACACTTCTGATCCATTATCATTAGTGGATATAGTGATACCCATATAAGCTTGGCTGATATTTAGATATTCAGTTAGAGAATTCTTCGCTCGATGTTTTTTTGACAGATTGGTCTTTTACCGACTCTTAACATTGGGCTTCATTCAAGAATTCATCACACTACACCACCTCAAGTATCCCGAGGACCCCAAACATTAATACCCACCCCTTACACCTCCACCTGCCTACAGACCACAAGAACAGCACATTGTAGTAGATTCTGATATTGCACTGCTTATTAGGCAAAGCACATGTTAATACGCATTTCAATAATACTGCCCTGTGTGTGTGTGTGTGTGTGTGTGTGTGTGTGTGTGTGTGTGTGTGTGTGTGTGTGTGTGTGTGTTTTCTGCTGTTTGAGGAACTGCTCAAAGCACAACAGATGAGTCAATACTGATAGTGAAAGATCCATTTTGCTTTGGGAGTGTATACAGATACAGAGCAAGGCTTGCTTAGGTAGTAAAAGAGAGCAAGAAACAAAGAAAGATTGAAAAAGTCTCACAAAATTAAATGTACCCTATTTTAAACAGAATGGCTGAACTTGAGACATAACTGGGGTTTATAAGAGCACAGCCATTTTCACATTCATCCTAAGGTTACACTGCACACAGTATGAGCCTCTAACTTCGCACGCCTACAGCGTGTATTCAAATGAACCTGTCAATTACAAAATCATGTAATAAAAAAATATAAATTCACTTTTTAGCCAGGTACTCAATGAAACTTCGTAAACACAGCTTCCTGCTTTGCTTAGAATTCATGCTATAAATATCCTAGCCTACAGACTAGACTTGCAAGCATGCAGAAAAATTTAATATTTCAATTTAAGCACACAGATTATGCTTATGCACAATAATGTGCATTTTTGGTCATTCTGATATGACAACTATTTTTTTTTTCCTGTCATTAGATGATGAATTTATATGAGTCTCGATAATGCCTTGTAAGTGTAATGAATGAGTAACTATGAGTAATTGTACCTGTATCTGTGAAATGCACCAAATACTAAATATATGCACTATCTACTAAAGATTATGTAAATTAATCAAATAGATGATAGAGTACCATCTAAAAGACTAAATAGTACATTAGTAGGGTGTTAGAAAGAACAATCGTGTGTAATGCCACTAAAAGATACACAATGCCTTACAAAAACCTACAAAAAAAGCAATCTGTCATGTTTCAGTTTCAAGCTTCTGTGCCCATTATAGCCTCAGATTCATGTTCTTGGCTAACCGAAGTGGAATACAATGTGGTCTTTTGCTGTTGTATCTTATGTGCTTTATAGTTCTACATTTTGCATGTTCTTACTTGCTTTTCTGCTTAAAACAGTTGTAAGGAGTGGTTATCTACGTAAGTGACCATAGACCTTTTGTAAACTCAACCCAGGCTTCACATTTTCCCCTGAACTCTTTCATCAACAAGACTTTTCCCTTTTCAGAACTGCCACTCAATGGATAGTGTTTTTTTCCTCACACCATTCTCTGTAAACTCTTGAGAGTATTGGATTTGAAAATCCCAGGAGAACCGGCCCGTCTGGCACCAACGACCATGCCACAGTTCCTGAGATGACATTTTCTTTACTCATTCTGATGTTGATATGAACATTAACAGAAGCTCTTGACTAGTGCTGCCACTCCATGAATGGCTGATTGGATAATTGTGTGAATGAGCATGGGCACAGACCTTTATGAAAGTAGCCAGTGAGTGTATAACAACTGATGTAACTTCCATACTTTAGAGTGAGCTGCCATGTGTTTCTGCCAAGAACAAGTGCATCCTGACTGATAAATCTACTTGCCTATTTCCCCCAATGCTGCAAGTGTGACAAATGCTCAAGGTGCAGACTGATGCCATTTCCCTGGTTGAAACCAATGGCAAAACATTTCTGCTGTAACAGTGACACTTTACAGGTGGAGACACTGGATGTATGTTATACACTCCTGAGCAGTTAAAGGGATTATATGAAACTTCATTGTCCCCCAATCCCACGATGCCATTCTAATCAAACAGGGAAAATTCTAAACTGGATTTCCTTTTAGTTGACACATTTCTCAGTGGAATTGTTTTAAAAGCACAGACCTTTGGATGATTAGTTATGCAGACCAGGATATAGCATCTTGCATTAGTAATGGATAAAAGTGACAGGATCTTGGTGAACACAGAGGGAAGCTAATAATGAAGTAAGGGAGAAACAAGAGGGAGATGGAGAGAGAGTGAGCTGTGAGCTGCCACCCCATAGGTTCTCGTCTCTCACACGTAGATGCAGTGACAATGGAATTTATTCCATTGCAGTTAGAGAAGGAAATAAAGTAGGCCTCAGCCCAGAATGTAGCTAATCTATTATGGTGTCCTTTATTCCCTGTCTCGAATAAATTAACTTTTCCAAACCTTTTTTTGCATACACTGGATCATGAACTTTATGTCCCTTAGAGCGCTGATGATGAACCTTTTCTCTTCAACCACCAGACTTACTGTTTTTACTAAATGAACAGGGAATGCTAAAAGCAAGCCTCATTTGGATTCTTTACAAGCATAAAAAGAAGCCGGCATTATCCCCGATGATTCACAAACGAGCAACAAAGTGCATCACCATGGCAAAACTACATTCATAATGTATCTCTTAAGTGAACCAATATAATACATGCATATCAGGCTAATAATTATTCATATTCATGAAACTAGGATACATGCATAAATTATTCTTTTTAAAAACAGGTGGGAATACTGTCTCACTGGACATGATATAAGGAAAGGAAATAAAAAAAAGTTTTTCAGAGGATTTGGGAGAGTCTGTCTTTGTTCCTTCAGGACATAATAGTTTTAGCATTCCTCAGTAAGTGATCCCATAAAGCAAAGTTCAAGAACACTATACAATTTAATTTGATAATATTTAATAATATTAGATTTCAGTGCTGATTTAGTTTGAGTCTGTTCCATAAGAGCATTTATGAGCTCATGCACTAATGTTGGGCAATAAAGTCTGGCTTGCAAACATGTCATTCATTCTTTTTTTCATTTATTCAATCAATTTTCAAGAACTACTTTATGCAGGATTATGTCAGGGTTGTGTTGAATCCAGATCCTCCTATCCTGGTTACACTGGGTACTCAGTCTGACTTAGGAGACACAAATTTACTCCAAGGCATTACGTGGACTTAAGGCTACAAGCTATTCAAGTTCTTCCGCTTCTACATTAACGAGCAATTAAAGTAAAGGCTTTCCATCATTTACAGAAAGTATGCAATTGTCAAACAAGTTCAATTCATTTAACCATCTTCAGAAACTGCTTCATTCAGGTCAGGATTGTGGTGACTCCAGCTCCTCCCATTCTGTGAACACTATCGTCTGGTAGGTATGCCAGTCAATCTCAGTCTATATAAGGAACACAAATTTAACACAGTGCATTCATTACTTGGGGATGAATACTAGGCTACAAGCTATTCAAGTTCTCCCACGCCTCCATTAACAAAGCGTTTAAAGTATAAAGACTTTGCGTCATTCACTGAAAGTATGCAATTCTCAAACAAGTTCCATTCAATTACATTAAATTTTAATTGTATAGCAATCCAGGTCTACATCCAGATCACTAATGAGAAAGCCAGGGGCAAGAGTGACAAGAAAAAACTCCCTGAAACAGCAGAAGGAAGAAACCTTGAGAGAAACCAGTATCAAAAGGGAACACATCCGCTTTTGGGGCAAAACTAAAACAAGTGTCTTCCCCAAAGTTGCCACAAAATAGAAAAGCGGAATTCTCCAGAATGTGATGCAATGTGCACTGGTGCATTCATTCATTTCTTAATCATGACATTTAAGTGTTAGATGGCCCATGTGGAGAAGTAATGGTCCCCAAGCATCCACCAAACCTTGTCCACCAAAATGGTTTAGAGTCCATTGGTGGTGAGATTTCCACTAATCTAGCCACGGTTTAGAAATTTGGATGGAGATTCAAGGCTCAAGTGCAGCTGCTTCTGGAAAACCCATGAAATTCTTGTGCTAGCATTGCGTCCAGAGGCAGTCTGCAACATGATAGCAATAAATCCAGCCCGAAGCCAGATTATTTTTACACACTATACACTTGAGCAATATGCTGTTCTGTGCTGTAGCAAATTACTACAGATGAGCTACGGCAATGCAGAAACTAGAAACTTTTCCGAAAGACAATGCCACTTTGATGCCACATCGAAAGTCTCCAACAGATGCTACTGTACTGCTAATGTTTAATCTCTGCACACACCTTGGTATCTACACCGACAAGGACATCTGTAAACATCTGAATATATTGTACTGTGTATGCATGCCCATGTATTTTTGCTGTTGCTATGATGGATCACGTAAAGTTTAGACCACATACTGCTAAACAAAATACTTCTGTAGTATATGAAAATGAGGACAGGGATATTTGGAATAAAATCAGGTTATTCTGTTGATCGAGATTCATATGTATGCTGGAAGATCTTATGCTAATAAATCTTTTCTGTAACTTGTGTATAGCTATTGCAGCACCATGAAATTGTTCCCAGAAGGACTTCAAAATTCCAAACATCGGGAAAGTAAATATGAGGTAAAAACAAGAAACTATATATTCAGCAGCATCTTCTGTATGTCAAAAATGCAACAATCCTTACTGTAAGAAGTAAAAGGCAAAGTCAGTAAAATTCATGTACTGTACTGAAAAAAAAGTACAATTATAAAATAAATTATATAAAAATCTATAGTGCCATACAGTAAATTATGTTGGAAGCTTTTTTCAAGGCATTTCTTATTTACTATACATTTGCTGAAGTGGGTTTAAATCCAATCAATTTATTCCAAGGTAAACTTTTATTTGAATCCTAATTAAAATATAACAATCAAGAAATTTCTAACATACAGTTAAGTCATTCGGAATAGGATGTACTTTTCTATCATGTTACTGTAAGAGTTTCTGTCTCTTTAAAAACATTCACACACTTACAAAAGTAGAATGACTCACGAGAAATGATATCATTTGGATCTGATAAAGAACATCCTGGATTGAAATGTAAGCCATCTGTCATCTGTATATTTTTCCATCTGTACATTTCCATTTCCTTTGATTTAATCTTTACATATATGCTTGCCTAACTAACTTTTTTTATACTGTATAAAAGCAATTCATAGAAAAAGTTGGGTTTTTTTTGTTAAAATATAAAAATACAAGAATAAAAATCTGATATACTGGATTCTATCTGAAAATACAAATTATATTTAATATAAATTACTTTAACTCTGGTACTGAAGTAAAACTGACAACAACTTGAATTTAAATTAAACCAGAATCATTACTTTTAATATAGCATGATTAAAGCTCTTGTATAATCGCAATAGTATTATTGTTTTGCTGAAAATATTTAGCAACAGAGACAAATTGTCAGCATGAATCCAGTATACGTACAAAAAAAGGTCAACACACTTCAGGTTAAAAGATGAGTAAATCGTTCTGGATTATTTATTTGATTGTATTTTAGTAAATACAGGGTTCCCACGCGTCCTGGAAAACCTGGAAATCCTGGAAAATGAATGACCAATGTTCCAGTCCTGGAAAACACATGGAAAATGAGAGAAAACATAAATTGTCCTGGAAAAAATCTTGTTGTCCTGGAAAACTATTATTTTATTTTTATTTATTTTTATTTACTTTATTATCTTAATTATTAAATTATTATTATAAATGTTCTTGATCATTTAAAGAACAGTTTACAACTGGTCGAAACAATTAACGTTAGTAACAGAAAGCGCTCTGTTCAGGGACGCTGAGTTTTGACGTTTTTTTGTTATGCTGTTTAATCTCGCTGTGACGGATGACGCTGTCTTGTGTTGGCGGTTTCAGGTGCTAGGAATGGTTTAAGTGCTCGAATGTTTTCAGCAAATGGTGACGGGTAAGCATGTTATATCAACCTTGTTAATCTGAATATCATGTGCAAGGGGAATGCACAGCAAACTAAAGCATGCATGACGGCATTGGCCTGAGAAAGGAAAGGGTATTAATATGTGCGGCCTTTTTATTTTATAACTGTTGAAATTTCATTCACATGACAAATTGTCTTTAAAAGTAATCCATCCACACAGTCCCCGAAACCTGTTTTATGGGCGATATACTGTAAGAAGTCAAAATTAGATATTCTACTGACGGGATGCACAGTGAAGCATACATTGAACAATTATTTGCATGCTCAAAGTGCAGCACAGACTAGTGTTGTAAACATATACAGTAAGGCGAAGGCTGGTAACCTATAATAGGTTTACTTATATAAACTTAAAAACACGTTTGCAAATGTGATATTGATTTTTGCAACAGTTCACTAAACAAGAAGTTAAGTGACTTCCTTTCTATCCTTCACTAACCATAGGATCACTCCTGTCACTTCCTTTTTAGCAACATACAATGGCGTTTCTTTGAGTAGGCATTTATTAACGAATGGTTCGTGAAAGTGAATATCATCATAAATACCGTCATTTTCTTTATTCCTAAATGAATACGTATTTTGAATGACTCGTTTGAAAGAGCTCTGTGTGTGGGTATCTGGTGTTTTTCTAATTTTATAGTTAAGTAATAGCCATAAAGTGTACGTTGTTTTTAAGACTTCTGGAGAGAAGAACATACTACTTTAGGCCGTGAATCTGTGATCCTTGTCTTTTTTTCCTAAATTTGAAATGTCCTGGAAAAGTCCTGGAAAATGATCTCTGAAAAAGAGTGGGAACCCTGAAATAGGACCAGCTAAGGCCAAGACAACACAGCAGCAGCAGGTAATATTGCCACCTCATAGCTCCATACAGTAGGTGCGGATTTGATCTTGAGCTCAGGTTACTGTCTGTGATTTGCATGTTTTCCATGTGTCCAAATGAATCACCTCTGTTTTTTTCCTACCTATCAAAACATGCTGGTAGTTGAATTGTTTACTGTAAATTGAAACTCGATGAATGTGTGTGCATGGTGCCTAGCAATGGGTCAGTCTTCCATTCAGGATATATTCTCACTGTGTGCCATGTCTCGATCCAAAACGACCCTGACTGCTATAAAGTTCACTGTAATGTCGACTTTAACAAGTTTATAAGAAAATATTGTGAGTGGCTACATACATAAATAACTGCAGAAGCAGGAGCACTTTGCCATCACACCCATATGTGCTTAATATTCCAGTCCTGATTTAGTCCCCTTTTGCAGTTATAATAACTTCCACTCTTTTGCGAAGGTTTTCCACTAGATGTTGTACCACAGCTGTGCGGATTTGTGCATTCAGCCAGAAAAGCATTAGTGAGGTCAAGCACTGATGTCAGACGAGGAGGTCTGTTCATTGGGGTTGAGATCAGAGATCTGTGCAGGCCACTTGAGTTCTTCTACTCCAAGCTTGACAAACCATGCCTTCATGGACCTTGATTTTTGTCATGCTGGAACAGGTTCGGACCTCTTAGTTCCAGTGAAGGGAAACTCTTATATTATAGAAGAAATTCTATAAAATGTTTTGGTGGCAACTTTGTGGCAATAGAATAAAGTACAACCACATATGAGTGTGAAGGTCATATTTGTTAACCAAAATGTTTTAAAGTAAAATGTTAAGCAGCAAAAAGGAAACTGTTTATAGAATAATTCTGAAGCTTATGTAGTGAATTTTAGGAATTTGCAACATGGTATTAAATATGCAGAACCGGTAACCCTAGGGCAACAGCAACAACAACAACAATAACAATATATTCGCCGCTAAAAAAATTATGGAACACATAGCACTACTATGTGAATACACTTTGAGATTCAGAAAATAATGGATCAGTACATTATAACCACTAGTAGGATAAAACCTGAAGAACCAGGCAGAACCACGAGCAAATAAAGAAGCTCAAAAAAACCTCAAAGAAAATTGGGTATAGATGTGTTAGCAGCGACTACAGACACCTGTTCAACACTCCTTAACTAGAGATGGAAGAAAAGAACTCTACTGTATACCAACCAATAGGTAGAAGACTAAGGAAACTGCCTTTGAGGTCACAATGTGTTAGCCTTCAGATTATTATATGAGCTGTAGGGTCCATAGCTTTTTCCTGGGAAAGCTGGTCTCACCTTTTTCATGATTACATCAGGGACAGGGTCAGCAAAGTCCAGAGATGAAATGCTAAATGCACAAGAGACCAGAGGAAGATCATCATCAACAGTGTAGTGAAGACTGAGATCAATGGATAAAAAAAATGACAGAAAGAAAGAAAGAAAGAAAGAAAGAAAGAAAGAAAGAAAGAAAGAAAGAAAGAAAGAAAGAAAGAAAGCATCAGTTGCCAGGAAGAGTCTGGAGATGACCAATCCAGTGGAGTCAGAAACAATTACAACGTGAGGGTCTGATGGGGCTATTACCTAGGCTGCACAGAGATCTTAAGAAGGGCAGGTGCTTAAAGTTAAGCTACTAAGCTGCCCAGCCCTAGCTGATAAGACTGACCTGTACCTTGTTACACTGAGCTAACATTGCATGCGCATATGGCAGCTTAAAAATTGCGCTTACCAAATCTGTTTTATGTTTGCAGATATTTGACATTGCATTGTAAATGCTCACCCAATTCCCCGATTTGACAGATTTTTCTGTAGCTTCTTCTCTTTTCTACATAATCAGATGGATGTCCTTTACATGAAAAGGTACAACGGCTTTAAAGCTGCATCGCAAACAGCAGTTGCGAACACAAACAAATCACTGTGATTATTTTCCTATAACAGCATGCCCTGTCATGTTTTATTTATGCTACTATGAGGAACAACCTTTGTTGTACATTTTTTATAGATGCAAGTTCAGTATACTGTATAGTATACACGTGTACTGTTATACTTTATCAAAGGCTCAGTAATGCATCCGGTACAGGAAATTTTTTTATGCAAGACAAGGCAGGTCACATTTCTTGTTGTTTGATTTGTTTGTTTTTGCTATCTAACCTGTTTTAAGTGATTTAACATATTCTACATGGAAATAAATTGTATGCCATCTGGCTGATTGAGAGTTGTTAACAGCACACGTGTGACTTGAGTGGCTTTTTAAAGTTTAAACACATTTCATGGATTAAGCAGGATATTAGGACATCTGGCACTTGCGAAGTTAAATTAGCTATCCTAGGAGTAATGGCTGAGGCAAGTCTTGGTCAACGGCTAATGTGAGGGAAGGGGTAATTAATCTCTCTGTGGTTGTCATGCACTAAAAGTCAGTTAGCTCATATAAACTTCATTAATTGCTTGTAACCTACAGAATATTTAGCTGCACAGAATATTTCCTTGTCTCTCTGATATACTTTATTTCAGTCACAGAAGAAGTGTGCCTCATTCTGTGGCCTGATGTGGTAGAGACTAGAAGAGACTAGAAGTAGCCCTTAATCAAGAATGGGACAAGGGGAGGATGGAGCACTGCAGAGAGATAAATTACACTGAATAATCAGATCAGCTGTGAGGTGCCACAAAATTACATTCCACATACAGCAGAATTGCCTCTGGCTGCCACTTTAACAATTACATTAAAGGTTGTTTGACTGTGTTAAACTTGTATCATATAATAAATGCATGCTGGAGCCTTGTTATGTCAATAACATAAATGTATTTAAAACGATAAGAGGATTGATTTGACCAGTGTGAAATATGCTCGATAGAAACTGAAAGCTGTTATCATCATCATGGGAACTTGTGCAAATGGAATGAAATACAGCTAAAAAAATTTTATATTGTTAATGACTGTTGGAAGCACCTTCTTTCAATCTTCTTTCATTTGTACTTGGTAGCTTTTTCAATGCCAAAAAGGGATTTTTCATTGAACATTAAAATTGGCCTCTGTTATGTCTGCACCGTTGTCCTGTTTGTTTGAAAGTTAACAAAAGTCCATTGGACACTCTATAGTCGTGCCCTTCAAACTTTGCAAGTCTTCACTCTGTTCAGCTATTGCACCTTGATTACTGACTCGTCTTGATGACAGCTAACGATCAAATACACAGGAAACTCATTAGTGTAAAATTACCATCGCTAATGGCACCTTGGCACTAAAGACGTTCATGGAGCATTCATCATTTTAGATTAAGCAAGTTTGGATACTTTTCTGATCTAACGGTCAAATTTGCTTGAGCACATGTGATATATTTATAACGTCAGTCAAGGAAAAAAATGACTGTGTGACAACATAAATGTTACAACATTTATCAGTGTTATGCCTTTAAAGGACGATAAAAAACACACAGAAATCACAGAGATATCATAACAAATGAACTTATCACTATAGGACCACAAGCTTTCACCCTGTAGACTTCCTGCACAGGTATAGTCACACAAAATGATCAGCATGCCTTCCATTTGAATAAGCATTTGAATGCCATTCTATGCAAACACACGTTCAAGTTTCAAATGTCCCCTTGTTTCTCTGTCCAGTGAAACAAAGCAAACTGAAGCAGAAAACCATAATATAAAAAAAACATGAAATTTATGTAAGCTGTTTTGGATGAGGCCATCTGCCAAATGCTGTAAATGTAAACATATATCCAGTGAAGGATGAACTACTCATTACGCTATGAAGAGGATCAGATGAATATTTGATGATAACCTTAATTGTTTTAGAAGCTACAGAAGGTTCATATACAGTTGCAAAATGATTTGCTATTTTCGACATATTTTACTTGATGTTTAATCAATCGTTTTTCTCCAGCTTGATCATGATGGCATATCAATGTTCGAACTAAAAACTAGTCTTTTCTGACTGTCTCTCTCTCTCTCTCTCTCTCTGAGAGCTACAGTACAGCTTTGAACAGGTGGAAACAAAGTAGAGTATCAACTGCAGAGGAGTCGGAATATTGGAGGCAAGATTTCCAATGAAATCATACATTGCTCAAATCACTTTCCCTCAGTGGCTTATGCTATTTTTTCATCTGCATTGCGACTACACAGTGTGTGCATCCGTGCGTGCATGTGTATTTGTGTGTGTGTATACATTGTACTGTAACTTGGCTCCCTAAACTGGAACCCTTGAGGAGATCATGCTGGGCCCCCGATGGAAATTTCTTAGAATAGGTTTTTAATACTGACGGCAAAGCAGCAAAGCAATGTCCCATGTGATGTCCTTTGTCACTATTCATTCTCCTTACTCTGGAAGAATCTATTGAAACAGTATGAAAACAGTGCATATCAGGATAGAAGTAGGAGTGGAGCTGGCAAATGTGGCACACTCCTATTGTTTGTATGACATATATTGTATATAAAATTCAGGTATAACTGCAATGGAAAACTTCTTCCTGTGATCAAGGGCTAACAATTACTTAAGCATTTAGAAAGGCTATCATCGATTGAAATGAAATTAGGAAACCAGCCTACTGTATATACAGTAGGCCTAACAGTGTTATCAGTGTTAAGATTTATCGTATTGTGTAGTTAGATATTCCATTAATATCAGTAGCGAACAATATATTTAAACTCAGATTGCCTGGAAATGCTGATGGAAAGCAAACAAATTAAAAAAAACTCCCATGAGTGCTGCTAGTGTGATAATAATTTACTTGAGTAAAAGTAAACAGACACCAGGAAAATTCATCAAATGACTGAAGCTGTCACTTTGACTAAATGACTACAAGTGACATGAAATTCAATGAACAGCCAATTTTCAGTAGCTTTCTAGGATCATTAACTAACTAGCTCGTGTTCATTTGGATATGTTTCTATCTACATGATTAGCAGCCTAGCAAAAATTACAGCTTCGCATGATCCTAATGATTTAGATATCTTAACTTTAGATAACTTAGATATCTTGAACACAACAGACAGTAGCTGACAAACATTGACAGGGTTCTCAAGTTTTGAAGACAGGCAAGAGTGACATCTCCAACCCCCAGCGACCACTGACACCCCCCCCCCCCCCCCCAAAAAAAAAAAAAAAAAAGAAAAGAAAAAGGAAACTGTGTTTCACCAGGATCACTGACCACATTTTAACCAAAATACAAAGTATTTGTTCAATTTCAATTTATTAATTTGTGTGTGTGGGGGGGGCATGGTGGCTTAGTGGTTAGCACGTTTGCCTCACACCTCCAGGGTCGGGGTTCGATTCCCACCTCCACTTTGTGTGTGTGGAGTTTGCATGTTCTCCCTGTGCCTCGGGGGTTTCCTCCGGGTTCTCCGGTTTCCTCCCCCGGTCCAAAGACATGCATGGTAGGTTTATTGGCATCTCTGGAAAATTGTCTGTAGTGTGTGAATGCGTGAGTGAATGAGTGTGTGTGTGTGCCCTGTGATGGGTTGGCACTCCGTCCAGGGTGTATCCTGCCTTGATGCCCAATGACGCCTGAGATAGGCACAGGCTCCCCGTGACCCGAGGTAGTTCGGATAAGCGGTAGAAGATGAATGAATGAATGAATAATTTGTGTGTGTGTGTTTTTAAATTGGCTCCCATTTAAAACAGTTCGGCTCAAGCCCAGCCATTTTCATTGGTTGTTGCGTTAAATCTTACCCAGATACAATAGTGCTATTTTCTGATTGGCTATTGTGTAGCCTCTTTTTTGATTGGCTGATAAGTGTCAGGCTCGATTAAGAACTCCAGGGGAGACGCGCTTGATTCTTGCCCGGTTCCATAGAGATAGAGACAGCGGTGCGGACTGATACATTTTGGGCGCTGCGGCATATTAAATATATGATAAATAGTAAGTTTTTCTGCGTGACAAATACGATGTGTGGCGGGAGAGCGTGACAAAAGACCGAAATGAGGGACTGTCACGCTCAATGTGTGACACTTGAGAGCCGTGCGTTGAAGTATTATTAATAGTTCATTTTGGCTAGATCAGGGATCGGCAACCTTAAACACCCAAAGAGCCATTTGGACCTGTTTCCCACAGAAAAAAAAAAATCACAGGGAGCCACAAAACCCTTTTGACATCTAAAATGAAGATAACACTGCATATATCGTTTTTTACCTTTATGGAAAGTATAGAAAAAACTGTAGTGTGTTGCATTTATGAAATCAATGAACTGCTACCGAGTAAACGAAATTTTATTTCTGCAAGCAAACAAAAATATTTTGAACAGTTTGAACCTTAACAAAAAGACGCTGGGTTGAAGGTTACTTTCAAATAAAATGTTCAATGTCTAATTGAGTCCTCTTCGTATTCATAACATCAAAATTTTAACTCTTAAGTAAAGTTGGCCGCATATTCACAGATTGGAGTTTCCCGAGTCAATAACTTCTGAACTAAACGCTGTTACTACACAAATAACACCTCTTTTTTTTATAGTAGTAATGTAGAGAAACAGCTACAACCCAGTTTTTCCTCAAAATCAGCTTTCCTCCGCGGTGGACAAAATACATAAGTCTCTATGTGCAAACGGCTGAGAAACAGATTCCAAGGGACCGTCTGCAAAGTGCAAAAACCCGAAAAGCGAAAACTAAAAAACAGTCAATAACTTCACTGTAATACACTGTACTGTGAAGTCATTGATTTTTTTTTTATTATGAAAAATCATAAAAAATGATACAAAAACACATTTCTCCCAAATAAGTGTTGTAGTATAACTATCAGGACATCAGTGATGTGTGATCTGAATTTGGTGACATTACAGTGAAGTTATTGACTGGTTTTTTTGTATTCGCTTTTCGGGTTTTGCACTTTACAGACGGTCCCTTGGAATCTGTCTCTTAGGTGTTCGCACATAGAGACTTGTGTATTTTGTCCACCACGGAGGAAAGCTGATTTTGAGAAAAACAAAATATGACGCATATTTTGAGCGACAAAAAAAATTAAACACGGTTTATTTTAATGTTACAAGAGCATAATCTTAGAATTTCATTTTTTTTAAACTAACTAAAATAAAATAAATTTAAATGAAATATTTATTTTCCAAATCTACAGGGAGCCGCAGCAGTGGTATGAAAGAGCCACTTGCGGCTCCGGAGCCGCGGGTTGCCGACCCCTGGGCTAGAGCTAGTCCAGCTCACACAGCTAGCTAATGTTCATATTTCTGTAGGTTAGATGTTGAGCTGTGAAATGCTCCAGGGCTGATTTTCACTCACCTAAAAGTAAAATAAGTGTTATTTAATTATTCTAAAATGCCTATTGTTAAAGTGAAGCAAGTACACAAGTGCTGAATGAAGACATGAAGTTTCATTTATTATTTTTTCTTTCTTTCTATTCTTTTGTGCTTAAAATAGTCCATAGATTGCTTTGTTTTTTTTTTGTTTTTTTTGATGGTTAAAACTGTGGCACAGCACCATTAAGAAATCTGAAGTACTGATGAAAAAGTGCATTTTACATAACCATCTCAGCAGGTCTGTAGGACTGTTTCTTTATCCATGTGACATTGAAAAGAAACAGAAAAGAAAAAAAAATGCATCTTGGTGTAAATCTCAGACAAAGATAGAGTTCAAATAGTGAGATTAATATTGCATAACACCAGGGGTTGCAGTTTTACAAGGGGGTTACAAGCATCGACCCAGGGGGCTGAATATTTACCTAAACCCCATTTTAGTGTCAGTGCAAACACAGCCAGAGTACAGTATGCACATGGGTTTGCTGTGGAAAATAAGGGTCCTCTGCATTAAGCAGCAGATATACCCCCAACCGTTTTTTTATTTTTTTTTGCACCTGAAGTAGCTGTTAATCTCCCTAGTGCCCTGGCCACCTAGTAACATTCTGCTTCTGGGTAAGTTCATTCACATAAGTGCAGGTAAAGTAGACCTCGATTATGTTATATTCATTTGGTAAGTGCAGCAGAAAAAGGTAGATTCCAAGACCAGAACTAATTGTTACATCTTCCAAACTCTTTTTGAGTGATCTCAGGAGGTAATAGAAAATCTACGCTGACAAAGAGAGATTAAATACTCAAGAGAATCTGAGGAATGTGTGTGTGTGTGTGTGTGTGTGTGTGTGGAGTTGAGCTTAGAACGAGTCAGTGGGTTAATATGAAAATGCTGTGCCTCAGGTAAAAGAGTCACGTAAACGAGGTGGGGGTGGAGGAATGGGGGAGGGGTGGAGAAGAGGGAAAAAGGGGAAGCTCAGAAGTAGAGTAAGTAAAAAAGGGAATACAGAGGGCTTTAAAAGCACTGTGGAGCCAATGGGTGGAGCAAAGAACAGAGCGCAGTTGTAAATCAAAACACGATCCCACAGGTAGATGTGGCAGAAGAGAGACACTGAAAAGGCGCATGTGAAAAAAGGAGTGCAGGAGATAAGGATAAGGTGAAAGGGGTTAAGTTACAGTCTTGTTACGTTTAATTCTCATTCAGTGTCTGCTGAATGAGAAACACAGAAGAAGGAAGTACAGAGCTGCTAGCTGACTGGGGGAGTGGGAGGATTAATGTTAGAAACTGGATAAAGTGACAAAGTGAAACAAAAGAAGAGAGAACTGAGGAGTTGAACAGCAAGCTAGAATACACAGCGTGGTTGTTTGAGATGCAACTGCAAACAAAAGTTTGCAGGTAAAACAGGCACACAACAGAGCAAGTGCGAGACAGACAGCAGCAAAAGCAGACGTAACGTAACGCCACCATGTTGATGAAAGAGTACAGAATATGCATGCCTCTTACTGTGGACGAGGTAAGTGTGTGAGTGTGTTGTGAGCGTGGTGGGAAATGTATGTGTGTGAGCGAGCACAGTAGTTCAAAATTCGTTGTGTGTTTGCATGGTAAACTCACAGAAATGGCCAAGATATTTTTGTACTTGTTGCTCACTCAGGATGAACTCAGTGTTAGTAACTTGACCTGAGTGAACAGCTTTAGCCTTTGACCAGAAACATGTAAAACTTTAAACCAGGAAGGTTGTATAAGAACAGCACCAGTTTACTTTGCTCTGTGTGTGTGTATGTGTGTGTGTGTGTGTGTTTTCCTTTCATTAAACAAGTTCGACAGGTTAAAATGTTTAACACTAGAGGCTATAAGCAGAAATCCCACAAACCAACAAAGGACACTATGTGATACTATCAGGCTTTTATAGGAACATCCACCCAGATGAACAAGTCTGCCAGCTTCATGCTCACGCTTAAAAACAACTGTGGCATCCAGAGGAGCTCTAAGAGGTGGTTTGGTTGGTTTTAGTTCCAATGTATCAGATAAATGCAAAGATTGCTTCTCTGATGCATTGTTGTAGTCATCACTGAGGCTGACTGATGAAGGAAGGATGATTAATGAGTGCTTTTTAAGAGAAGGATTCAGAACAAATAGTCAAGTGATAAATCAGAGGGCTTCCCTCTTTCATTTCGATGAATGTGTAAAGGCTGGAATCAAAATGAAAGTATCAAAGTGTGACAAACACTTCAGCATTCAGGACACTTCAGCAATGCACCAAATATGTACAGGTGCACAAATGAAAGAAAAAGAAAGTGTTTCCAGAGCAGACAGACTGGTTTTTAATGATGTAAGCAGAGGATTTCGATTAATGAAAGAGATACTGTATGTTATGCAGAAATGTCAGGGCATTTCCTGTAAGCACAAAAACAGCTCACTTTTTTTGTCATCACGTGACACTATGAAGGATAATGAGGAATTTTAAATCTTTCTCACTGTATCTTTATTCAGCCACGTTCAAGTTTATTAGCATAACAAATAATAGCACATTTGTGTTGGCAAGACTTGTTATATAATGGGTGAGTACTGTGTTAGAAAGAAAATACTAATGATAACTGGCATGAAGAAAAAGAAGAAGAAGAAGGGGAGACAGAAAATGGAAAATGACACAAATAAATTATAAATTACATTCTGTTTCTCTCATACAGTATAGGATTGTTCAGCTGTATCATTTGTATTGCTAAGCTTGTTATGTAATGTGTAAGTATTTACCGAGAAAGACAATACTAATGATAATGAGAAAAAAGAAGAAAAACAAGATGTAGGAGACATAAAAGTTAATTGATATCTTTTCTGTGTAATACGGTATACAATTGGTAAGGTGTACAATTTCCATGACTTGCTATGTAATGTGTGAGTATTGTGTGGGAAATGAATAGTACCAGCAATTAGCAGAAAGAAGAGAAGAAACGAAAATGACACAAAAAATGAAATGATATATTAGTGGTAAAATTAATGATATATTCTGTCTGTGTTGTCTTTAATACAGTATAGAATTGGTCAGCTGTACATGATCAATAAGCACAGCCTAGAGCAGAGCGAGGGAGGGGATGGTGTGGAGGTCATCCGGAACGAGCTTGATACCCACCCTAAATACGGAGCCGGGCAAGTCACAGAGAAGCGTATTTACCTCACCAGGTACTGTAAGACGACACACGATGTTCAGCCATCACCTCTTTCCTGAATGAACTTTCTTTTTATCCTCAAGTAAAAAAAAAAAATGACATTCAGTGTGTCTAGAAGAACAAACAAATCTCTTAGATGAGGAGGTGTCGGTCTAACAGCACTTAAAATTTCCTGGCTAAAGCTCCTTCTTCTACCCCTTCCTTCCTCGCCTTAATCAGGTCTGTCAGGTAGCATAAAGGCTGAACATAGGGTCCTTCCTGTTTTTAACATGCACACAAGCCTAATGATTCAGCTTTCACGTTTAATTGGTATGCGATCTGCAGCTGTCTTAAAGCCAAACCTCATACTCTCATTTCCTCTCGCGCTTAAAGCCGGAGGAAGCTGCTGCAATCGTGTTTTTACTTTATTTGCTTTTTTTTTTTTTGAAATATCATTCATCAGGGATGCTTGAGTAGCAGTTGAATGAAATTCAATATTAAATACAACTGTAAACTGAGTTCAGCTCCATGTATTGAACATCGCTCTGAATTCCGGCAGTTTTTAAAGTTCTACGTATGATGATGATGTTTTTTTTTTTTTCAGGCTTCAAATCTAATTAAATCAGTGCTACATTTTCAGCGGCATTAGCATTTAGATTATGCATGCTGAATCAGGAGTAAGTGAAGAATGAGTGAATAATTGCAGAGCCACATATTTGTGTAGCAAAGTACTTTAGCTCGATCAGTTTGAGAATATTTCGACTCTGCTCTTATCCGGACTACAGGATATAACAGTAATCCTACTCCGAGTGTAACAGTACTGTTGCACATGAACTACACGGACACACAAAACACAACCTGCATGCACACAGTCCCGAGGGGCTGAGAGTATAAAACATAAATGACTTTACTGGCAGAAGTAGAATACACTTTTCAAACCATCAGTGTGCTAGAAAAGGCAGAAGCGTTATGTTCTTAATGAGCGAATAAAAATTCTTGTGTTTATTTTTACTGCAGAAATAATTAGGAAATGGGAACGGTTCAGGCTTTAGAAAATGTTGTGTTGGTGTGTCCCTTAAGAATCAGTGCAAGAGTGAACAGTATGCTTTGGACATGACAGTCCACATGTAGATTTCTTCTTCATGCCACTCACTCCACCTCACATCTGTTCCTACATCTATCACTCTGTTCCTGCGGTAACAAAGCTGTCCTGTTGTCATTTATTAGAGTACAGCTCTCTCTCTCTCTCTCTCTCTCTCTCTCTCTCTCTCTCTCTCTCTCTCTCTCTCTCTCTCTCTCTCGCGCTCTCTCTCTCTCTCTGGGTTGCTTTCTGTTATTGTGAAAGGTTCATTTTATAGCCTACAAAGTTTTATGTGTCAAAGGTATGTCAGCATTTAACAACCTTAATGTACTTAACACTCTGTACCACTATGACAACTTGAACATGATAATACTGATAAAAGTACCTGATAATCATGACATTCATGTAACCCTTTTAACCACTAAATCTTAGTAAATTGCCCTCCTGGATGAAGAAGTTTGTCCCTTTGATCTTCTATGTCACTGAAAAAGCCTGGAATTTCTACCCATATACTATCACAGGTTAGTAACAATAACCCAAGGGATACATGTACATATGTTAATAGCTCTTAATACACAGATATATTGGCTGACACGGTTAAACACTCCTTCTCTTCAGAGAGAAGAAAAACATAAAAAAAAGTTTAACTCAATGTTTGGCAGCTGTATACAAACAGCTTAACATGGACCGTATTATGGATTATGTAAAAACAACTGACCCACCAACAGCTGTGATACAATCTACACAGTAGTATGGAGTAGAGGCTGTGGCTGATTTCTTCCTTGCTCAGACAAATCATGTCAAATGTTTACACAGCTTGAAACTTTGTGTGCACTGGGGCTAATTTATTTAAACCCTCTTCTGCATGTCCATAACACACCAAGAATTAATATTTTCCAGTAAATGTTCAACTGTCTTTGAAGAGACAAGTGTGTAGTTTGAATGAAAAAACTCATTAATGGAAAACACAGCTTTTCTGTTTACCGTGCTTTCTATTTGTTAAATCATAGAGACAGAGCATGATATAAAATACTTGCCAAAATGCAATTATGAATGATGTTGCCTGTTTGTCTTTTATTGAATGGGTTTTTGAGCGTGTGTGTGTGTGTGTGTGTGTGTGTGTGTGCGTGCAATAATTTTGTGTCTATGATAAAACTCTCTCCTGCAAGGCTAAGGAATTCATAATAGTAGTTTCTATGTATATTTATCTCTGTATATTTTTATTATACTGTATATACGCTGCAAGAAATGCATGATTTGAGTGTATAGAGTGTTTATCCTTCACCAGAGAAATCCTTAATGCTCTGTCCCTTTCTCCCCTCACTCGTTCCTATTCCACCGGCATCTGTTGGTGTTTTTACTGCAGAGTACACAGTAAGTAGCCTCATACACTGACTTTAACACTGATGCAGTCCTGATGCACTCACTGACCATCTGAATTTACACTATAACCAACACCCTCTGTCTTTCTCTCTTCCCTCTCTCTATCTCTCTCTCTCTTTCTCTCTCTCTCTGCATATCTGTGCCCAGTGCTCCTTCCTTCCCAAGCTGATAATCAAAATCGAGACACACTTCGAGAACAACAATGGCAGCAATGATAATGTAAGAACAGTGGTGACAATATGCATTGTGTGTGTGTGTGTGTGTGTGTGTGTGTGTGTGTGTGTGTGTGTGTGTGTGAGTGACAATTTTTTTAAAGCACATCTACCTATTTAAACCCACGCTGCACCCTCGCTGTCCTTGTAAGAGCATTTCTGCTTCTGACCTTCATCATGAAGATGCTAGAACAAGTGGGATTGGAAGGTATCAAGGTGTTTTACTAGAAGAGAATTTTCCCTTGAAAAGCACAGGTTGCTGTTTAGAATATAAGGCAGCTCATGTGTGTGGTAGGGGAGTAAAGCAGGTTTGGATAGTATTGACGTTTGTCTGGATGCAGTCTGTGACTGACAAGAAGTTGGCTCGGCTTCAAAGTACCCTCTCTTATTAAGCCATGTAAATTAGGGCTGTACAAGTCCCAGCCTGCCACCATGCCATCACTCCAGATCTTCCCACAAATAGACACACCCAGACGTTCCCTCAGCCCGCTTACAAAAATGCTCCAGCAGATAAACACACAAGTTCACAAATGCTTGAGACAGGATAATGGGAAACAACACACATGAAAAATGTCAACACAGCCGACAAGAGCAAGAGCAAACACTGAATCAACACTCCAGCAGGAGAGAGACACAGACAGTGAGACAGTCAGAGAGAGAGAAAGAGAGAGAGAGTCTAGGCAGAAGGCAGAATAAAAAATGAATTAAAAGAGGAGGAGGCAGGTCAGAGTCTTGTACACAGGGACTCATATTGCAGTAGTCACTGATGACAGAATCCCACGCTGCTTGTTTTTATCCTGTCCAGCTCTCCTCGCTTTCATCCTGGCTGCTGTAAAAGGCACCTGCTGCGCTGCAGAGCCGAGGCCGCTCCTCCTTTGCTCCCTCTGTGGCTCGCTCTCAATTGCAAGGTGAGCAGACTTGGGCAAAGTTCCCTTCGCCTGCAGTAGTTTGCATAAATCACTGGCTTTGACTGCAGCAGGCTGCCTTTTGTCATCGTATGTTTTTCACACAGTGTCATGCCAAAGGGTGTGTTAGAGAACAGTTCTACAGTTGATCTTTTGGCTTAGGTGTTACAACGAGACTAGTGATCGTTTCATTTCAAGTTATTATGGTGTGGTTCTGCATGTCTGCACACCATTCTTCTGTTTCGTCTAACTTCCAGTTTGTCCATGTTTGCATTTTGCTTTACAATTTTGGCATGACCCAGTAAAAACAAACGCTCCAGCACATTTGGATGCTGGGTTTCAGTTCACAGACCCCTTGTGAGGGTGTTAAATGAGTGTGGCTTTCACTCTCACCCCTGTCATGCTATGCTGCCGCTTTGCCATTTCAAAGATCATGTGCCCATGTTCTCTAATGTCATCTGTACAGGTGTTTGAAGACAAACCCACACCCAAAGACAGTGTCTCGTTCTTGGATATATTGAGTGACCCGATTCCTGAAAAATACTACAAAAAGGATGAGGTACATACGCACGCACGCACACGCACACACACACACACACACACACAAAGACACACACACACCTGTCTTGCCACCCTTATAAGGAACTTGAACACAATTATTAACGCAACATGCCAACAGCTGTCTAACCCTAACCTTATCCTCAATAACCAGAGGGAAATCTTTTGCCTTTACGTATTTTTTACATAAACACTGCATCCAAACGTCCCTACAGAGTAAAAACAGTCACATATACTCCTTCTGCACCTAATTAGGAACACTATACTAATACTGAATAGGGGCTCCCTCTGCTCTAAAAACAGCCTCAATTCTTTTTGGCATAGATTCCAGATGATGTTGGAAACCATGTTGATATGATTGCAGCATGCGGTCACTGCAGATTTTTCAGGTGTAACTTCATGCTGTGAATCTTCTGTTCTAACACATCCCAACGGTGTTCTACTGGATTTAGATCCAGTGACGGTGAATGTCTCTGAAGAACATTGAACTCATTGTCATGTTTATGAAGCCAGTTTGAGAGACGTTTGATTGATTGATTGATCGATTAGTATTAACAACCAAAAGTGTGCCAAGAAAACTTTCCCCACACCATTACACCACCTCCAACTGCCTGGGCTATAGATACAAGGCAGGTTGGATCCATGGATTCATGCTGTTGGTGCCAAATTCTGATTCTGAATTTGAGATTCATCAGACCATGTTTTTATGTCCAGTTTTGGTGAGTCTGCGTCCAATGCAGCCTCAGCTTTCTGTTCTCGCATTAAAGAAATGGAACATGACGTGATCGTCTGCTTTTTAGCGCGTCTGCCTCAAGGTTTTAAGCGTTATTCTAAGATGCTTTTCTGCTCACCACACGTGTACAGTTCAGTAGACTGATTATCTGAGTTACTGTTGTTTTTCTGTCAGTTCCAACCAGTCTCGTCATTCTCTATTAACGTCTCTCACCAACAAGGCATTTCTGTCCTCAGAGCTGCTCTCTGAAGGTATTTTTATTTATTGCACCATTCTAAACTCTAAAGTCTGCTGTCTGTGAAAATCCCAGGAGATCATCAGTTATAGAAATACGCAAACCAGTCATATCAGCCACCAACAATCATGCCACAGTCAAAACCACTGAGATTGTATTTGTCTCATTCTGATGGTTGATATGAACATTACCCAGAGCTGCTGATCCGTATCTGCATGACTTTATGTAGTAAACTGCTGATACATGATTGGCTGATTAGATAATTGCAAATGAGTAGGTGTTTTTAACAAAGTGCTTAAGTGTATTCCTTGGCCAGGTCTCTCTTGTAAAAGAGATTTTTGATCTCAATGAGACTTCCTGGTAAAATAAAGGTAAATAAAATTCCCATCCTTGTATAGACATTGGGTCCCAGGCCATATTGTCCCTGCACAAACTGACACAAAAACACAAACATAGCAGTTCAACCTGCTATAATCTGTTGAGCCATGAGACAGATCTAAAATCCAGACACTAAAGTCAATTCTAGCCTGCCTGCACACACACACACACACACACACACACACACACTTTATATTACTATCTTTATGATTTATTTTAATTGATTTTCTCTTAAAAAAATCTATGCCCACCCCTAACTCTAATTTTTACAGGAAGGCATTTTTCTTCATGCTGACCATCGCAATGTCTACCCAAGGTCAAATCTGTCATGTAACCCTATTATTACAGGGACATTTGGACTCCATAAAGTGCTAAATACATACTAACGCACATACACACTGTAGAGGTTGCGAGGACATGTGGAGAAGTAAATCAGCAGACAGTGTTGTGATACCAGACTTTCTGATTTATTCTTGTGCTTAACTGCCATAAATCTCCCAAGCAAAATCATCTTGTCAATTAGTTAGGGGTAGTTAAGACAGAGTAACAAGCCTCAGTCATTCAGCTAATTATAACAGAGTGGCACGGCATCATAGGTGGTCTGAATAATTACCATGAGGCCATAGGGCATACCTTCTTATTAGATTAGACAAGAAAACTATCCTTGTATTGTAATCTGACAAAGACACACTAACAGCATGCACACGTGTATGTGCGTAACACGTATGTGACTGACTAACCCATGCAGGACCTGAGCATCTGGATGTCAGACAGGACAGGGCGTGGCCCCCTGCTGGAGGGCTGGAGACAAAGCACCAATCCCATCATGTGCTCCTACAAGAGAGTTCAGTGCAGCTTCGAGGTCTACGGGTTCCAAGGCCGGACAGAAGAGTTCATCCACAGGGTGGGAACCTGAGCTAACCCGAGCTACTTCTAACGACTCGTCTATGTGGCACAGTTATCATAAGCGATCACAGTGTGTAAAGATGTTTCCTTGTTCCCTGTAGAATATACGCGACATCCTGCTGGTGGGACACAGACAGGCAGTGGCATGGATAGACGAGTGGCACGGTTAGGATAAAGCTTTCTATTATTAACCCATATGTTCAGGATCTCCCACTCACAAAGGCTGTCCCTTTCAATTTATAAAATGTATTATCTAATATCTCCACTTTCATTTCTCTTTGCTACTCACAGGTCAAAATGACCTAAGCATTACCTGTAATTCAGTAATATAAATATTATCTTTTAAATTGGTTTTTCAATTTGATTTAAAAAAAAAAACATTTTCTTACTATACTTTAAGTAAAAAAAAATTCAGCGGGTCATTTTAACCCTTGGGTTAATTACACTGCGTTTTCTTAACAAGCTTTCTCTAATATGAGCGGTCCAGATCATTACGATGCAGCTTATTCATGCTGTGTAGCCTGCATATAAAGTGCTGGTATGGACTGGTATGTGTCTGGCTAACACGACTACGCATTTGTGTTGTGGCAGGGATGAGCCTGGAGGAAGTGAGGGAGTTCGAGAAGCAGCTGCAGCAAGAGACGAACGAGAAGATGAAGAACGACATGAGTGGCTCAGGTAGCATCTCAAAGCAAGGGAAAAAGGATTTGGGGAGGGGGAGTGATTAAGAGTGACAGTGATAGAGAAATGAGGAGAGTGCCTGAGGATAAGGGAGAAGATTCAGAGAAAATAGGCAGAGAGAAGAATGTGTGCAAGATGGAGGGAAGGGCCGACACTGGAGGACGGAGAGCAAGTGATGATGGAGAGGGGTTTGTTTAGCAGTGATGATCCTAAAGAGTGTGATCCTGAACTCACCCGGTCTTTATCCAAGCAACATAAATCATCTAACTCATGATATGCTACACTAATGACACTACTGGAGTGTGTGTGTGTGTGTGTGTGTGTGTAGGGTCATTCAAAGCCTCCCACTGCCTTCTGTTGGCAAAAGAGCAACAGCGCGCAGTGCTAATGATAATCCTGACAGTAATTACAGTCCAGTGGGTGATATCCCCTGACTTTGAGCTCATGATGAAAAACCATCAGCAGACAGCACTGAATGCAGCCTGTACCTCTACTGCCCCTTTAGGTCAAGCAGTTCCATTGCAACTTTCTCTAACCATACTACTGAGAAATCCCTTCACTCCATTTTTGCACACACTCTCTACCATGTGTGACACCAGCATCTGCATTTTTCATCTTTGCATTAAAAAAAAAGCAGAACTACTGCAGCAGAACATTATTAGGGTTAAAGAGAATGTTACACTCTCATTTTGGCAGCAAATGTTTGAGTATCTCTGTAAAAAAAACTCTCTTTTCTGTCGATTTTTCTCCACACCCTTGTTCCTCCCTCCTCCACCTAATTCGCAGGCTCAGTCGCTCGCGTGCGTCCTTCATTCTCCCGCTCTGTCTCGGTCATGGATGCGTCGTCACTGAAGAAGATGGGGGTGAACACTGAGGATATTACAGACCCTTCATCATCATGTTCCTCAAAGTTCAGGAGCTCTATGAGATTAAATTCCACACCAGACTAACCACACAGTCCTCCCTGTTAAAATTAAATGTCCAGCCAAATACTATTCCTTTTTGAAGCTATTCATTAGCGATATATTGTGGGAAAAAAATACTATGCACAGATGTGGGTCGGGGATCTGTTTTTTTTTTTTTTTTAACTGTTGCCAAAGCATGATAACTAGCTAGATCCTAGTTCTCTCTTATTGTATGATAGTTATCAGAGAAAGTGTGGACAAACCTCTAGATCAAACACATCTGTTTGGCCTGCTGCTACAGTACATGAAACTACGCAGACTGGCAGCATGGCAGCAAGAACAGTGCTTCCTAGCTACATTAGCTATTCTGTATCCATGCCTTAGGGCAGCTGGGGTTGTTCTGATGGACATCACCATCGTTCTTGTCCAGCAAGCAGGGCCAATTACTCTCTTTAAGACTCCCAGCTATGAATGACTATGAAAAAAAATAGGTCAAAACCTTAGACAAGCATATGTTCTTTACACTAAACCCCGCTAGCGTTCTATCCTGTTTACACAACCTAACACCTTCCCATGCACTTCTCTATTGACCTAGACAGACACTTTGTGTCATACACCTTCTGTAACACTGCATGTATGTGCACATAGCAGATCTTATAGCAGTGCAGAGACTCAGCAATGCACCAGGAAGGTCTGCTTTAGATCTGTTTGAAGGTGACATCGGTCAGCTTCCTACACATTTCGTTTCATGATCAGTTAACCTGTGCAAGGCTTTTGCAGAGAGAATTTTTCCCCAGTACCTACAATTAGCTCTAAGTTTAGTTGTTGTACAAATGTACAATGTATGTAAAATGCAGTGTACAATGTAAACAGATTTGCATAACAATTCCTGAACTTGCACAAGTAATGCACAATAATGTGTCAGTCAGATAGTTGACAATTATATTAAGCACTTTGGAGTATGTGTTCCGTTCATTTCCCTGAATTTCTTTGTAGGAATATTGCACCATTTTTTTATATATTGATGGCTTTAGGTTGAGTGGGAAATACTAGATTAATATATTGGTTCTTTAAAAATACACCTTAGTTTCTGACTTATGTATGAGCTCTAATATTATAGTGATAGATCAAATGTGTATGCGGGTGCGCTCTAGCCAGCTGTTCCTGCCTGGAAAGAATTACAGTGTTGGGCCTTGCATTCTGGTCCTAAGATCAAGTGGCCAAAAATCACAGAGACTCCTACATTACACAATCTGCTGCCTAGGTGATTGATTTACTACTGACATAAACAAATATGAAATAAGATGTTTAGGATATGTAGATGAGGCCGGGCTGTAGGTGAATCTAAAAAAAATATTGTAATGTGAATAAAAAAACTAAACGAAACTCAGGGATAACACTTGTGTTTGTCTTTATGTTATGCTGATTCTTTTAAACAGGATTGGGAAAGGATTGAGAAATAAGTGAAGGTAATGTGTAGAAATCTTAATCAAATTAAAGTGCAAGTATCCAAACTGCGACTGTCTCATCCAGAGTGATGTCTCCCATCTCGAGTCCAGTGCGACCTTCATTCAATAAAGTGGTTCCTGGAGACAAATGAATGGATATCCAGCCAAAAAATGACTCAAGTGAAATTAAAATTGTTGCTTTTATTTGAAAGTAAGTATTAAAAGTAAAACCTGTAAAAACCTGTTAGAAAGAACCTATATACATATTCATGACAAACTCTATATAGTTTGCTAATACATTAGACATAAGTAAAAAAATATTCGATATATACCATTAATTAACATTTGACTAAGTGCCTTGCCAGTTACAAATGTTTCTACCAGAATCTCTGCTAGTTTGTAAAACTTTTCAAGCTATCGCAGCTAAATTTTAGCAAATTAGCAAACTTCCTTTTTTAACATGCTTTTTCAAAGTAGATGGTGTTCCTGGCTTCCAGAGAGGCAATGAAGACACATTTTATGTAAGGCTTTCCTTTCTTAATAATATTTCAGCATACTGAAATATTTTACTGATGTAGAGTCTCAGTTTAAACACAGCAGTCCGGTGACTTATCCATCACATGGAGAGGTATAGCGCTAACTACATTGTGTAGCATGAGCAGGTTTCCTCAGGCGACAAATGGACAAGATTCTTGATTATTTTTTTCCACACTGAGGAACTTGACTGATGCTTCAAACTGAAATGGAAATAAAATGCACCAAATCTCGTTCAACTGATGAGAAGATGAGAGAAGAAGAGACTGAGTTTTGAAACTTTAAATAAAAAAGTATGGTTTTTTTTTTTCAGATTTAATTATGTAAGAGTATACAACAACAACAAAAATAATAATAATAATAATAATAATAATAATAATAATAATAATAATAATAAAATATATTTAAAATAATGCTTGAGTAATGTAGAACGATTACTGTTTATTTCACCCTGATTTAAAAAGAAAACCATATATTTTTCTTAGCTAAACCATATAGACTTTTACAATATAATAGAATATGAATTTCTTTGTCATGTCCCACTCCACAGTGGTGGTTAATGGCTATGAAATTAGAAATGAGTAAATATGAAAAGTTGACACTCAGAGCTTTAATTATTTGTATTTTTTCAGGAGTATTTCTGTTTTTTATTAAACTTACTTGTGAAAATGATTTATAGAAAAGTTATATAAAAACAAAAATTCACATAAATTATATCTTGAAAGAAAATGGTGATGTCAAACCCATGTAAAATTTGAAGGCTTTAAATTCAACCACTTAAATTCTATGTGAGGTTATCCTGACAGAAATAAAAACATCTCACACTCAAAGCCAGCGATCAAATGATTTATTTGTTTATAGTGATTGAAAATGACTGATGTTGAAAGACAATATACTCGTAAAAAGTGTCAAAAAACCTCTCCTTTCTCCTTTGGAAGAAATCATATACCTGAAATATATGACGTGAAGAGCATGTTTATCAAAGATGTGCTTTTACTTTTAAATGTATAACAATAATGTGTTTTTTGGTGTGTAAGCGGAGGTTAAATTAAAAGGAAATGGGCAACTGATGTTTCACCAGTGTCATTTCAAACCTCAGAAGTGAAATAGAGACACGTCTATGCAGTTCGGTTACAGCTGTCTCTTTTATCTCAGGGTGGCTTTTTTTCAGCTTCGGTATCTGTATCATCTCATCTCACTGTAGACATCAATTCTTTTTCTGCTCTCTCTAGTTCCTTAAAGCAAAATGTATCCAGTGCTACATGGAATTCATAGAGAGAAGGCCGATCTTTCAACAAGCTACAATTCCTGAGAAATGATACCGCATGCGGACATAGTGTGTGATTTCCTAGGTTAGAAGAGCAGATTTAACATGAATTTGATCTACATTATTAGCTACAGTATAGTGTCTGATTAGTTATAATGTTCTAATGTTTAAAAATGTATTCTGATGTTTGTGCTACTGTACATGCTTTTTCCCCCCCTCATTTTCCTTCTTCCGCAAAGGAAGGATGCCCCACTGCAAAAGCCTTTCACAGCAGGTTTATAAATGAGATTAATTAAAGAGATTTGCGTAAACACTGCCACATTGACTTGCCATCTTACCAACACACGTTCACTGCAATCGCTGGATCACCTGTATGCCAAATAAATTAAGGTGAAAAAGGCTGTTGGGAGGGAATTAAATACTTCTGCTATGCCCGTAAGCCAATATTGCCAGAACCCCAAATGACCAAACAACCCTAATGAGTTCAATTGATGTTATTCGAAACGAAATGGCGTCATTTGTCACTTCAGACATTCAGCATCACTGGCGGTTTGCGGATAAGGTTTGCTAACAAGCAGGTGCTTTAATTCAGTGCATTTAAGGAAGTCTGCAAGCATGGTTGGATTTTGCTCACTAATATATAATCAGTGTTGGAAAGAGTAGAAAGCATACTGCTACTATAGTTATAGTTTATTTGAGTAAAGGTGAAAAACTACCTGAGTAATTAATTTATCTATACTGTCACAAATGACAAAAGTAATGAAGCTTATTAATATTATTAATATATTTTACTTTTTTATTATGCTGAAGTAAATGCCACCTTGTTTATCAACTGTATATAAATAAAGGTGTATGTATACAAAATAAGCTTCAGCTAGCTAGCTAAATACTGTCAGTGTTAAAATAGCTTGCAAGGTTCATTAGTTAGCTAGCTAGCTCATGGTAATTCATGCAGTTATATGACTAGCAATATCACTTATTCTATATGCGTATTTAATAAAATAAGCAATCGCTACTAAACATCTTAATTGATATTTTAGAGTTTCAAACCATCAAACAATCCGGTAGTCGAGCTAACTCAGCTAGCTAACAGATTACCTGTGCATGTTTCCTCAGGTTGGATGTTGAGATGTGAAATGCTGATAGCATTTTATGTCTTGCATAATATGCCGATCACTATCACACTGCTCATCTCTCTCCATCTCTCTCATTGCCGCTACCGTCGTGTGTGCTTTCAAGTGTAGACTTTATTTTGATTGGATCCTTAAAGTAAGTCATTTAAATTTTGCAGATTTACTTTAAAGAGCACATTATAAATATGTATCCATAGCAAGATTACATATTTATGTTTTAAAGTTTGATATCTATGCTGTAATGGTTCAAATCTTTTATAAAGTACCCATTTAGAGTGTCATTAGCATCTATGAGTGACCGGTTAATAAATTCCACAGTTCCAGGTGCTCAAAAACTTTTGACTGGCACTGCGTAATTTACTTACTAGCAACTACAATTAATAGTGACAGCCCTAGTTGTTCTACTTACGAGTTCAAATAGTGAATATTAGAATGGATGATTAAGGACCAGACCTAGCAGACATCTTTCAAAAACATTGTTGTTATTATTCTAAAAGTCCAGGTGGGCTCATTTGCAAAGGTCAATTATGATTTAAGATTAGATTACCGATCTCGTCTCTTCAATCATGCATAAATCCACATATTTACACACTTCCACATGTAGGCAAACCAAGCTCCCCACACACACGGCAGCACTAGCTCACACACTCCTCTGAGAGACGGGATGTTTGGAAGGCATTCATTGAAATTCAGAACCTAAATATGGCAATCAGTGCAACCATAAAGGATCCAAATTTAATTGGCCCACCCAGGGCATTAATTCCACAGTTAGTGCTGCACTGCAGAGCAACATATGCTCCCTAATGAATCCCAATGCTTCCTAATAGGACACATTTTATTGATCCACAAAGCCGGAATTACAGTCTCTCTTAGCTAGGCAACAATGCTGCACATCACAACCTAAATGCCTCCACATGGGCATGTAGGGTCATGAGGGTGCAACCGAGAGAAGTAACACACATGCTGTTGTACACACGTACAAAACCACCATAACACACACTCACAGATACACATACAGAATCCCACACGAGAGTTATTATGCATCATTACAGAGACTTCACCCTATGACAAACAGCCAAAAAGCCTCTCCTCCCCACACATGAGAGGAATAGTAATGAGTGCCAGAGAAAAGAAACGTCCAGCCCATGCAATCTTCCCCATGCCACACTGTTCTATCTGTAAAGGCTCAATCATGCATCCCTCTTTTTTTTCACCCTGCACTTCTGTAACGACATCAGCTAGCTGCTTCAGAATCTTTTTCTCACTTCTTTTTTGTCCTGTATTTTATTTCCTTTACAGTTTTCCTTTCATCACCTACACTTAGCTCTTGCATTCAGATTCACACCTCCCAGCTCCAGTATTTGCCTTCTGAAGTGCAGAGAGAATTCTTTTTCATCAGATCTGGTTTCATCTCACATCCTTTCTCGTTAAATCTCCCTCGGTTTAGATGAATTTGCAAATTGGTTTCACTAGATGAAGATCAGTTTCCTAATCTGCCACAGGCCGTACCTAGTGCTGAACTCTTGCGCTATTATTAGAATGAATTATGCTTTCAGGAAAGTAGCCAAATGCGTAACCTATGCAAGTGGCGCATGCACACATACTAACAGATGCACATCATGTTGCACTCCCACATCATACATATTAATGAGGGCCTGCTCTCAGCACTGAGGCTGAGAATGACCACGAGTAAACAAGCCACTGACTCTGTGTTAATGCCCTTGTGGTATGATCCATAGCAGAGTTGATTAAAATCTGAGAGAAAGAGAAACAGGTGATGCTGCAAGCTGACCCAAATCAGTCCCACAGTCATTTGCACAAGCTTATTTGTTACAGGCCGATTAAAATGAAAAAAAAAAGGCACATGTAAACGTGTTTTTTTGTTTTCTCCTAAAGAGGAATGGTGATTTTTTTTTTCTTATATATAAAATAAGCAAAGTTATCGTCCCTTGCTTCCTGCTATGATGTTAACATTGACTACAAGCCAGTATCTAAGGATGTAAATGACACAAATTTGAAACAAACCAAACCCCCTGAAGTCTCGGTTCATTTATGTATCTTGATAATGCTTCTTTATAGTGGTCAGGGTCATGGTGGATCCTGAGCCAATCCCAGGAACACTGAGCGCATTCACACTTTGCAGCAATTTAACACAAACTTTTAAAAAAAAAAATTTAATTTTCTCACTCATTCATTTTCTACCACTTATCCGAACTACCTCGGGTCACAGGGAGCCTGTGCCAATCTCAGGCGTCATCAGGCATCAAGGCAGGATACACCCTGGACGGAGTGCCAACCCATCGCAGGGCACACACACACACTCTCATTCACTCACGCAATCACACACTACGGACAATTTTCCAGAGATGCCAATCAACCTACCATGCATGTCTTTGGACCGGGGGAGGAAACCGGAGTACCCGGTGGAAACCCCTGAGTCACAGGGAGAACATGCAAACTCCACACACACAAGGCAGAGGCGGGAAAATTTACTCACTCATCACTCATCTTCTACCGCTTATCCGAACTACCTCGGGTCACGGGGAGCCTGTGCCTATCTCAGGCGTCATTGGGCATCAAGGCAGGATACACCCTGGACGGAGTGCCAACCCATCGCAGGGCACACACACACACACACATACACACACACACACACTCTCATTCACTCACTCACACACACTACGGACAATTTTCCAGAGATGCCAATCAACCTACCATGCATGTCTTTGGACCGGGGGAGGAAACCGGAGTACCCGGTGGAAACCCCTGAGGCACAGGGAGAACATGCAAACTCCACACACACAAGGCGGAGGCGGGAAAATTTTATTTAATTTAATTTAAAAAATTTAATTTTCAAATGTTAAAAATTTTAACCTTATAACCCTGATAAATCGAGACAAAACCTTTTGAACGCAGGGAGAATGTGGGTAACTCAGCACAGACAGTAAGCCGAGTGCAGGAGCTTTAGGAGCCTGGAGCTATGAGGCATCAGTAGCTACTGCTCCTCTGTGCCTCCAGTTTATACTTTATTTTGTTTTTTTTGAAGCAAATCAATGGATTATTCAGTAACTACAATAAAGCTAATAAAAAGTGTGTGTGTTTGTGTGTGTGTATAAACAGTGGTTTAAAATCAATTCAATGATTTGAATACCTTAAATACCTACATATGTTTTCCCTTAAACACATGACTTAATTTCCCTGTTCCACCTCTTCTTTTTTTCAGTTAGGACTCATCAGTTTATTCTTGAAACTTTCTGTTTTAAAAGGTTTACCGATTACTGTCTGTTAAATGTGATAGACAAACAATTATTGAACCTTATTTATTATTATATTTCACTCAATGTGATATTATATAACAGTAGATTCCAGTTCAGTAATCTGATTGGGCGAGCAGCTTTAAGAGCACTTGTTTTCTATAACCTCACTAAGACTTCCACTGTGTTTCACTTTGCTCGTCTTCACCTCATGTTCACCATATAAGATTTCACTTCAGTGTTCAAAACATTTACTACAGCATAGTTAGCCATATCATCAGCAGACGTAGCAAACAATACTGTTTATTAATGTAACTTTTGTCTTTAATAGATAATACCTATTTAGTTGAAGATGAAATAGAAGGCAGGACACCATTCATTCCTGTTAAAGAACCATTCATTCCTGTTAAAGAACCCAAATGTAAACCAACGTAAGTGAGTTAGGCAATGTGCTACAAGGTAGCCGATGTGCTATAAAGTGAGTGATCTTTTTACGCTAGCGGAGAAAGAATAAACAGAACATTTGGGAATGTCATTTACTCAATATTAATTTTTGGCTTATGAATATGGGCTCATGACTGCCACGCATCACATCACCACACTTTTGCTCATGCAATATTGCTCAAATATATTAGTGTATTGTAAGAACCTGTCTATATTTGTATTCATGTATATATTTTTTAACACAGTTTGCATTAAAAATGTGTCAAAGAAAATAAAAGTAGATTTGGGTCCTTGTCAGTAAATTCTTTTTACAGTATTATTGTATTGTTTGTTTGATATTATTGAGGGGGGGGCACGGTGGCTTAGTGGCCCACACCTCCAGGGTTGGGGGTTCGATTCCCACCTCCGCCTTGTGTGTGTGGAGTTTGCATGTTCTCCCCGTGCCTCAGGGGTTTCCTCCAGGTACTCCAGTTTCCTCCGGTCCAAAGACATGCATTGATTGGCATCTCTGGAAAATTGTCCGTAGTGTGTGACTGCGTGAGTGAATGAGAGTGTGTGTGTTTGTGCCCTGCGATGGGTTGGCACTCCGTCCAGGGTGTATCCTGCCTTGATGCCCGATGATGTCTGAGATAGGCACAGGCTCCCCGTGACCCGAGGTAGTTTGGATAAGCGGTAGAAAATGAGTGAGTGAGTGAGTGAGTGAGTGATATTATTGAACTGCTGGTTTACTGATTAACCCTGGTGTGTAGAAATGCTGATGTGTGGCCATCCATGCATTTAAGGGTTAAACATAGTGTACATTGCAAAAGTTCAGATTTTCCACAAGCACCTATGCTGCAGCCCAGCGAGACTAACCTTCAGAAGATTCCTTTAGCTACGCATCTATAAATATTCACAACCTGTATCCCCATCGGCCAAATACTCATCTCTATAACATCGCCTGTAAGGTCTTCACCATCAGCCTAACATGACTTCAGACCAGGACCAGGTAATGAGGTCAATGAGGAGGAAAGCATATATGCTGCATGAAGGAAGATTAAACTGGACCATAAACTACAAGATAGTCTGGACTATAAAATAAAAACATTAAATAGAACTGAAGAAAGAGATGTGCAAGATAGCTTACTAACAGAAACAAATAAGGAGGGAATGGAGAGAGAGAGAGAGAGAGAGAGAGAGAGAGAGAGAGAGAGAGAGAGAGAGAGAGAGAGAGAGAGAGAAAACAAGAGAGTAATGAAGTGACAGTGTGTCAGAGATATGCTTCTGTAGAGCTTTTGACCTGAATCTGAGATTCTCTTGTTTAATTGAGGCTGTAATTACTCTCTCTCACCATGTCATTCAGATTGCAATCTACATACTGCAAGAGCTTATTATCATTAACTCAAGTGACTTCTCTAAATCTAACCTAAAATTCCTGCTGCCTCTGATCCTCTCTGCTCTTCAATACATATCAGTGCTCTTTGTCTGGTCTATAAAAATTGTTAAAGAAGGCCACGGGAAGCATCAGCAAATTAAACTCAAGCCTACTCAAGAGGAAGGGATGGGTTGTATCAGTTGAATTCAACGGATTAGGACAGACTAAAAAAAAAAAAAAGAACTGAGCCAGGCGACAGGAACAGAATAAGACCAGAAGTGTGGTAATGACCTTGGGTGTTTGCTGCTGTTGACATATGTAGAGTAATGATCGTTATGTATTCATTTTCTCTGGGTCCATTTGGCTCCCACGGTTCCACCTGTACAAACAAGCACCCAGCAGAGACAACAGATCTGGTTCAATGTGCTTCTGCTCAGCTAACACTCGCGTTCCGGTGTAAAGCCCGCATTCATGCATTTTGATTTCACACTTTGACCTTTGTGCTAATGAAGCTCTGCATAAAGAGGGTGAATGCATAGGAACAAAAGAGCATGGCAAAGGAACGTAGAAAGAAAAAGGAAGGGGAGGAAAAAAATGAAATCTATAGCGCTCACAGTTGTGCCATTTTGTCCCATGAATGCTGGGTAACAATGTGTACCTATGTACCTATGTCCATTTTGTGACTTTCTATATTGTTCACTAAAATTCTTTAATAATACGGAAATGAAATAATGCTGTTCAAAGAAAATAAACTGACAACAGAGTGGTACGATGAAGCCACAAATATGAGTTACTGTCACCAGTAAGATGCTGATAGTTTTCCAATAACTTCACTTTATTCCTCTTATAACACAGCTGTTTGCCAACATTCATTCATTCATTCATTCATTTTCTACCGCTTATCCGAACTCTCGGGTCACGGGGAGCCTGTGCCTATCTCAGGCGTCATCGGGCATCAAGGCAGGATACACCCTGGACGGAGTGCCAACCCATCGCAGGGCACACACACACACACTCACATTCACTCACGCAATCACACACTACGGACAATTTTTTTTTCCAGAGATGCCACCATCCACCTACCATGCATGTCTTTGGACCGGGGGAGGAAACCGGAGTACCCGGAGGAAACCCCTGAGGCACGGGGAGAACATGCAAACTCCACACACACAAGGTGGAGGTGGGAATCGAACCCCCAACCCTGAACATTTACAATTCAAATATTTAGCCAAGTTAGTACCGGTTATCACTCACATTACACCACCTACAAACAACCAAGCTCTGTTTTTTGTTTTGTTAACTTGTTTTTCTTGTCTGCTGTTTTATTGTTTCTCTCTCTTGAAGTTAACAACACCTCTGTCCTCTGACTCTTAATCATTCAAGTCCATTTGTATAAGCTGTTACCATAGAAACTATAACATATTTGATGTAAACCTGTGATTTGAATAACTGCCAGCGCTATTGACAGAGCTGTTGATGAATCAGTGCTTTCTGTCCAATCAGAATAAAACCTTCATCAGCACTGGGGCATAAATGTGTTATAACAAGCTGTGCTATTTCAGAGAGTTGGCTGCTGGTAGATATTATAGTGACTGAAGTCTTTATTCTGCAGTTTAGCAATTGATGGAAATCTGACAGATGGTGAATGCGATCCAATTAAAATTTACAGTCCACTGTTCAACCGTTATATTATGAGTCACATGGGGTGGAATTTCAAGGATATAAAACACTTTCAAATTTCATTTAAAAAGAAGACTGATGCATTGATGACGTAAATAAAGATCAGGTTCAGTGAGTCGATCATGATGAGAACCCTTCATAACAATCGACAAAGAAATCATCAAAATGAATCCTGTAACTGCATACACAGTATCAGTTTTACATGAAGCCAGATGTTGCATGTAGTTTGGAAGTAGAAATTGAGATTTAAAATTCAATTTAGAATTTAAAAATGCATATGATAAAATATCTAATATCACTACTACTGTATAGCTTTTCAAAGAGATCCAGGGCAAAGAACACACACAGCTTCTCCTTTCTCTTGTATGATATGATGCATATACACACTCCTAATTTTTATATACAAACAACAATTCAACTTACAGAATGTTTCACTGTTGTTGAGCGGAATGCTAATTGCGCCACCCACTAAGAAACATTATTACTATGGCAACCAGTAGAAGCAAGGCCCACTTGCGACTTTATAGTAAACGTATGTGTTAACGTAGCTAAAGTGTGTTGAAGGTTAATTTATGGGTGTTCATGAGGCAGTTCTTAGAAGGTACAATTCTTCAGTATTCAGGTGAGATTCAACAGAAACTTTAAAGGCTCCATGATCAGATACAATAATGAGAAGGAGATGATAGAGAAACATTGATATGTGGTCTCTCTTCAGTGCCTGACTATAACCAGGGCAGTGTAGAAATTAATATCATTCAAGGTAATAGAAAAATCTCAGTTTGAAGGTTAGAAGAACAAAATCTTTTCACACTTTGCCAGCTTTTTTTTCTTGTCTCCATGTCTGGATGTCAAGGTGTCAAAGTTGATTAGCCTAAGATCTTTTTTATACCAAAGCATTCACACACAGTGGCTACAATATGACCCCGCGGTGTCCGTTTTTACAGGATCAGATCGGTTAAGTCTCTGATCATGCAGGAGCAATTAACACTCGGCCCCCTTCCCCTTACACACCCTGCTACAGGAGCAGAGAAACAGGCACATGATGTGCTGTGAAAATATCGAACGAAGCTGACCTTCTGCCAGCGATCAAAGTGAAAGTGCGTTCCCCAGCAGATTCCCTGCAGTGGGAGGCTGGGAAAGGACACATGCCTGCAGGCACACACACACACACATACACACATACACCTTTCTTACTGCTTTACACATGAAGTGTGTCTTTTTAGTATTCGTTTCTATAAAGTGGCAAAGTGAAGGTGTTGAGATTTTCATTACACAGAACCTTGTAAGCCGTCGTTTTCAGTACATTTGGATTGTAGTGCTCATGGTCTGCTACCTTGAGATGGAGAAATGCTTGACTTATTTTGATTTCTTTCTTTTGTACTCGAAAAACTCTTACTTTTTTTAAACCGTGCCTCATTTCTATTCCCTATTGAGTATGTCAGCTCCACCGGAGTAAGAGTGTTATTCTTGAAAGCGCCTAGTGTTTGAGATTATTCATCCTGTTTGGTTTGTATTTTTACACTCTGGGATTTACTTGTATTTGTAATGGGAATTTTGGAGAAGACCGATTTAAGGAATTCTACCAACTAAACCCAAGAGCTCTGAAGCTTGAAAAATTGATCCATCTTTCAGGGTACAAGGAAGGTCCACATCAAGACTCTTCTGTTCTGGTACTTAGGTGTGTGGAATGAACTTCCCTTAGATATCCGAACAGCTGAGTTACTGACTGCCTTCAAACAACATGTAAAGACCTTTCTGAAGTACTTAAACTAGCACTTGTAAAATTAAAAAAAAAGGAAAAAAGTCTGCGTTTTTCTTGCTGTCTTACCTCCCAACAGAGTTTAGACTGATGGTATTCTTAGTCCATGACCTAGTGAACCAGTATCGATGTATTCATTGACAGAGACTTCAAAGCACTTCTGTAAGTCGCTCTAGATATGGGTATCTGACAAATGCCGGATATGTAAATATAAATGACCTAATATATTTGTTATTAACAGTTGCAAGATGTGAGGAAATGAAATCTGCTTTAATTAAATTGTATAGAAATGTTATGTTTGAAAGGATTTGGGTGGATAAAGCCGAAATTGGCAGGAGCCACTTTTGTTGCTTTACAAAACCAGACTGAGTGGCACCAAATTGGTAGATTAATTCATGTTGTTTATTGGTAGAGGCCAAGTGCAAGTTCATTAAATGCATACATTGTACTGTGTCAGTATTAGAGGTAGCATTATTTAATATTTCACCTATATATAGACTGTAAGACATTCCAAAATGATTAAATTTAGAGACACACATAGAAACAAAAAGTTGATATATCTACAGATGGGTCTACAGATTACTGTATAATATATAATATAATATAATACTATATATTTAAAGACTATTACCAGCAGACACTATAGTAAGTTAGCTAAAGTGTACAGTGATCTATTCTACAAGATGCTTGGACCAACTTACCAATAGTTCTCCTAACCTAAAAGCAATGGTTGCATTTTTATTTTTCTATTTTATTTTTTTAATTTAATTATGCACAGTACTTGATATAATTTTCCCTGAGCTGTACCCGTAAACAGGACAAGCTGAATCAATATCTCAATAATATTTAGGCTGAGATCCCATATGAGTATTTAACGACCTGAAAGATTTGTGTATAGATTTCAACAATATTGATTTTGTTTGTCATATTTTGTTAAGTGGGATCTAATTAACATTTTAACTCAATTAATCCATGCAGATGGTGGAACCTCTCTATCAAGATGATGGAGACAGATATGAATAATGTATGAATAGCTAAACTGTGGATAATTAGTATTATCAAGTACTTAAGCCCTCGGTCTGAATAAATGTTGGAATGTACAGAATGTGTGTAAAATTAGGAAGGATTTATACTTATGCGTGTTTATCCAAATGTTTGATTTTAACTATATGAGTTGATGATAACTGGATCTCCAGACACCAGTGTGATGAAGTACATTTCAGTGCTGACTACAGCAAACTTAACCCTACAAGAAATGTAAGGCTCAGATAAAGTGATTGCAGGAAATAGTCTGGCCAATGTAATTAAACTTCGTGGACATGAGGCAAAGTGCCGGCAGAACCTCATCCCCCATACTGAAAGAGGGTGTAAAATCTGATAGAATGTGAAGTACGGTGAATAAAAAGACAGATCCTGCTGCTGACACTCCAAAGTTCTAGAGCAATATTATGGGCTGTGAAATTATTATTGAGAGCCTGAGGGGCAGGAATGGAAGATGAAAGCTCAGTGATCTTGACTACCTTGGCTCATTTCAGACCAGCCAAACTGATTGGATTTTGAGCGTAGATCTATGCATAATGGGCATCTCAAAAAATCTATCGCAACGTTAAGTTCTGGAAGTTTTAAGTGCATCCAGAAAAATGTAAGCTTCTAAACAATGATGTATGAGTTAAATATCATCTATTTAGGGCATATTTATCATATTCATATTCTGTGGTTCTGCTTACTGTGAACAAAATCCAAAAGACAAAAAGGACTGGATGGGAAAATCAATTAAGACTTTAATTTTTTTCCTTAACATTTACAACACAGCTGAATAGTTAACCAGGAAAAAGGTGTAGATTGAATAATTTACTCAATAAATATGCTGATAAATTAAAATTGAAAATTATATTCATATTTGTTTGGTTAAAACTCTTTGCTGTTGAAAGCAGCAACAGGAGCAAAGGAACAGAAACACCCAGGGCTAATATGGTTTTCGGGAAACAGATTGAACCTTTGCTATGAAGTGTAATAGTGTGAATAAGTCACACTACATTAAGCAAAAGGCTGCTGAAAAATTAACACTATTGTGGATGATAGAACATTTGAAAATATTCTCCTTAATTACATCGTGTTGCTCGGTAGAGCTAGACTTCTAGATACGTTCTCTAAATAGAAATTAGTTGAACAAAGCTCAGAGTTCATAGCTCACAACCTTATTTATAATAGGATTTTTTTTAAAAATAAAGGGAGAGAGATTTAGGTGTTTTACATCCTAGTATAATGAGCAACACAGTATTTAAAGACATTTCCATACTAACCCAGTGTCTCTATGGGAGCTATTGTTGCACTGAGTTTCTTGACTCTGTGCCAGACCTTAAAATGATTACAGCTATATTAATGCATACATTAAGAAACATGGAAAGATAATTTTTCAATCAGGGAAAGAACTGTACAATAGCAGACATGGCTAGAAACGAGTGCATTGGGGTCGCTTAAGGCACCGTACAGTGTGCAGAAAGGATAAAGAACATGTACGTGTATGCATGAACCCATATACACACACACAAGAAAGCAGCAAAGAAAAGCATACACACAGGGAGTGCATGCCCTTCCCTGTGAAGACACACAACATGTATAAAGAGCCTGCAGACACTCACCCTCTCCATGCCGACAGTTTGTCTGGCGCTGAGGGAGTAGATATGTCTGCAGGAATTATTTCGTTTGATATATACAAGTGTATGGTGCATGTGTGCACATGCACATGTGTGTAATGTCTTCATTGCATTCTCTCTCACTTGGTCTCTCTCTCTCTCTCTCTCTCTCTCTCTCTCTCTCTCTCTCCCGACATTGCGTGGAGTAGAGAGTTGCAGTCAACAGCAGTCAGAATCTGTTTGGTCATATCACTGGACAGAGATGGATGGATATTAAAGGAAAGGATGGAGATGGGGTCACCTCTCCAGGGAGACAAGATTTGAACAGTGGGTAATTACCCGTCAAGCATCCAATTACACACACATGCACACACGCATTCACGCACGCACACACACACACACACACACGCACACACGCACACACACACACAGACACCCGCACAGAGACACCCACATATGCACACTTTCTCGTCCCTCACCACTGCTCCACCATCAGGTCAAGGACCCTGCTTATGTTCAGGTCTGAATCGAGGGCAAAGTCGCTTTCCACGAAAGGTGCCACTGGAGGTGTGAGAGGGTGCAGGCCAGATGACAGGGATTCCAGCCAATCAGCAGCATCAAACGCAGGCACATCTGACCTCCTCTTTCTGGAACGCGCACTTAGAGGAGGTGTCGTGCAGAGGGGAGGGGGAGGGGCAGGGTTAGATGCAAGGGGCAGGGAATGGGCAGGGGAGGGTGGAAGTTCCAATAGAAGTGAAGAGCAAAGCGGAGATGAGCGACCACTTTCGCCTTTTGAGCTGAGCTGGGTAGGTTGTAGTTGGTCAGGCGATGGGGCAGGGGAGGAGCCTGAGAGCGTGGTGATGGATGACTGGAGTTCTGAAGTGATACCTGTGTTACCTGAAAAAAACAAGCATGACAGCAGGAATAACTGCAGGAATCGTTGATTGTAATGGAAATAACATTTCCACTATATTTTGATTAATGGAAATAACATTTCCATGATATTCAGGAGCACCGCATGGTGATATATGATGTCTAAAAGCCAAGAAGATGCTGCAAAACTAACCAGAACAGCTAACAGGTTCCTCTAAAATGTCATCTATGGACTCATGGGGATCCATCTGAAATGGAACGATGATAACAGGCTTTTACTAAAAGATTCTCACATTATTCTTATTCATTCTCTCTCTCTCTCTCTCTCTCTCTCTCTCTCTTTCTCTCTCTCTCGGACAAACCTGTACTCTTTGAATGGCCTCCTGCAGTAGTTCCTCGAGACTGCGTTCAGTGTGGGGTGGAGCTTGCTCTGGGCTAGCTGTGATTTGCATCGGTAGCTCAAAATCCTGGGAGATTGTATCACACGGCTGACAGGAAAACACCTGCTGAGACACCATGCGGCACAAGGGATTTCAGTTTAAATTATACCTGGAATATCTCCAAAGCTGATAAACTGTTATGTTGCATAGCTTGAAACTTAGCTTGAAGAGGTGTTTTATTAAAATGGGGCAATAAATATACTTTCTACATTCAGCAATTTTATTGCCAGTCTGTTCTCACCTGTGTAAACAGCACTTCCTGTCTTTCTGTTTCTGGTTTCCCTCTGGCACATCCTTGGTCCTGTTGCAGGAAGGGGTGTAGGGAACCTCCACTTGTCTGTAATTGAGATAAGATACAAAGGCACCAAATGAGTAAAAAATTACTTTGTAATTTTATATATATATAAATGATATATGTATGCGGAAAGTTGTGTTTGTTCTTGCCGGTGTGACTGCTCTGAGAGATTTTCCTCTGGGTCTGCTCCGAATCCTCTCTCTCATCTCCAGTTCCACAGTCAGCTCCTCTGCTGCCTGCTCTGACCTCCAGAGAGCACTGGAAGGAACTGGAGGTGAGGGGGATTGCAGGTTTGGACTTGAGCTCGCAGAAGAAGACAGGGATGTCAAGTAAGTGGAACCAGCTAAACTTTCCTCTACCACTGCTGATGGTTGGATGTAAATTTGTGACGGGCTACTAGACGGGCTTAAATTAGGGGGTGGAGGTGGTTCTAGGGTCCCTTCTAACTGGCAAAGTGGAGCTGGTGTTAGCTGGGGACGGGGCATTTGAAAGGGGCGAAGCCTCTCTAACAGAGCAGGTTTGGTGCCAGAGACCGGGAGTCCACGTTTGCGTAACTGCTGTCGGAGTTCTGACACCTGTGAGAAACCAGTAAAACACTTAATAATTCAGAAATAATCTATTCTTTATTTGGGTGGAGAGTTGGTAAGATTATTACCGTTAGATCGTCAAGGTTCGGGGGAAGTAAATCTAGCTTGTGAACAGAGTTTGTTTCCAGGAGGGTGCCATTTGTTTGCGGAGGAGCAGGCTGAAGGCAACTTTGTGGTCCAGCTCCGGAAATCGTCACTACCTGATTCTCACTGTTAATTCAAGAAATGATGTGGATATCAATAATACCACAATGATTGTGTAGATCAAAATCTACATTGTAAACAAATAATTATTGTAGATTGATGTATAACAGTCTGGTTACTAGCAACTACTGACTAGAAATAGCAAGTTAGCTAAAAGTCCTCAGTTACTAACTTGTTATGTTTTGCCACTAGACTGTAGGCCACTTCCTCACTTGCACAACAGACAGGATTTTTAAGAACAGAAAAGTATTTTAAATACTGGATCAGTTGATACACATACAAAGCTTACTATCTATTTAATGCTACCAGACACATTCATTTCAAATGATTTCTAATGGGAGACTAAATACAGTATTCGTGTTCATGAATTTAACATTCACAGAACAGGGGCTATATTTCTGGCATTATATAGTAGTGCAGCAATGGAAACTCAGGCATCACTTACATGTTAAATTTTATTACACAGAGTAACTATGGCTAAACTGGCAATCCCTACTGTTGATATCATTTACTAGCACTTTTGTCTGAAACATTGTTTAGTGCCCTGTGTGAACAAATGTGAAGAAACACATATGAAAACGTTCCCATATATGATAACACCCTTACTGTTGTATGATAATTGTGATGACTAGCAATAATATCAACACAACAGATTTTTTTACGATCTAGTTAAAATTAAATAAGTTATCTTAATGTCTTTGGTTTGTTTGGTTCTTTATAGTATCAAATATAATAGAAAATCTGGGCCCCTAAAACAGAGTCACTGGAGAAACCTTGATTTATATAATATACCATCCCTAATGAACATCATGATCTACTAATAAAGGTTGTCAGAGTAAGATGATGTGCGGTTTTATGTACCTGGTTGTCACAGCGAGCTGTTGTTGCTGGTTTAGTATCTGCAGTTGCAGGAAAACCTGCTGTTGGTGTAGGAGGCGAGAGTATGCAGGATCAATTGGCTGAGCTTGAGTGGTGCTGTTCTTTTGGGAATTGTTCCCAGAATTGCCTCCAGTGTTGCCCCGTTGGTCTGGGGGTATGTACTGGTGGTACTTCAGCTTCCTCATTTTAGGCTTACAGTCACGAGGTTTCCGTGGCCGTGGAGGACGTGGTGAGGATAAAGACCCTCCGAGAATGGAATGAGTAGTTGGGGTTAGGCACTGAGCTGTCTGATAGAGCAACACAGCCGAAAGAATAGAAAGAAAGCCGAAAGGAAGAAAGGAAATACATAATTATTGGTAATATTAAATGGAGAAAAACGTAAACAGGCCAATTGGAACAAAACAAGAAAACAACTTTATACTTCCATGCAATTGTAAAAAAAAAAATCAATTGAGTTGTATTTAGTCAGGCTGCAGTTAAATCAGATCTGATCTGAACAACTAATAATAATTATAACCTTTAACCCTTTTTGCCAGTGCACTGGTGTTTCATTTGAATGGAAATCAACTTCCATTAAAAATTTTCAATCAGTATAAACAAATTAATTATTTATGAATTATCGCTGCAAGTATGATATAAAATTAGTCAGAACACTGTTGGCTTTCAGTGTGAGATGTTTTTACCTCTGCTGGATAACCGTACACAGATTTTTAGTGGTAAAACAACAGCTTAACAGTTTTATATCATTATTTACTTTGAAGATAGTAATATCAGTGTTGAAAAAACTTTTTTTTTTTCTCAAAAGCTTTTCTATGATGGTACAAACAGAAGTACTTATGAAAAACAACAAATTGTTTAAAGCCCTGAGTGTCTATTATCAAATGAGCCGTGAACCACTTCTGTGGAGTGACAAAATTCCATTTTAGTGGCAAAATTCATTTTTTTGTTTTTTGGAGTTAGTAACAACACAACATTTTAAGATTTGCTTACATAACATTTACTTAATAAACTAATGTGTCATTTATTGATCCAAAATTAAACACATTCAAGTGCTTAGTACACGTTTTTCTCAATCCACATTTCCAGGGCATTCAAGCATTTCATATCCCTGCTCCAATCATGATGTGAGTCTGTACCTTTGGCAGCAGCGAAGTCTGAGAGGACACATACACTCCTTTGGGTCTTCCAGTCATTGCCATGGAGTTTGACCCTGCCACTGTCATGGTCACTGACTCCGTGATGCCCTCAGTTCCTGGGAGCAAAGCTGAACCACACTGCTGCAAGAGGAACAAAATTAGTTTTTAAACTATAATTGAGTTTCACTTGTTTTCATTTTTCCTCTTCAAAACAAGGATCAAAGGTCTGAATCCCACTTGAGATCAAGAAATACGAATAAAAAAATAAACTAAAACCATTTTGTTAAATGATGTTTTTTTTACATGATATATAAATCAACAATATCCTAATTCACTGAATAAATGTATATCTTGCTGAATTACACAATTCAATTGTTAATTATTTTCCTATCATAGTATGTGTTGTGTGTTGTGATTAATCCTTAAATCCTTATTATGCTAAAAATAATATGCAATAATAGACAAATAGAATGAAATGATATCTTTAAAACCTTTCTTTCCAGAGGCGTTTAGATTTTTAAGTTGCAACGATTCTATCACGGCATGTTAAAAATGAACGTGTTTACACTTGGTCAAAATTTTTGATTTCAGAACATTTACGTTATCATTCATTCATCTTCTACCGCTTATCCGAACTACCTCGGGTCACGGGGAGCCTGTGCCTATCTCAGGCGTCATCGGGCATCAAGACAGGATACACCCTGGACGGAGTGCCAACCCATCGCAGGGCACACACACACACATTCACTCACGCAATCACACACTAGGGACAATTTTTCCAGAGATGCCAATCAACCTACCATGCATGTCTTTGGACCGGGGGAGGAAACCGGAGTACCCGGAGGAAACCCCCGAGGCACGGGGAGAACATGCAAACTCCACACACACAAGGTGGAGGCGGGAATCGAACCCCGACCCTGGAGGTGTGAGGCCTCGTGCTAACCACTAAGCCACCGTGCCCCCCACATTTACGTTATAAAGTACGTTATTTCATTCTGTCCATCTTTTTCATTTTAAAACACTGGAATTAATTATTGAGTATTAATAAGTGACATTTTTTAAATTGGGAAATTGTAAAAATATTAATTATAAAAGCTACAACTTTTTTTTTTTTTTTGGTAAATGAGAAACCTCCTGTCTAAATGAGGGGGTTAGAATAGAAATCACTACAAATGTATATCTAATTGTCTTAAAAATGTCTTTAACAGTAAATACCTGAACATTGCTTGGGCTGTGGTTGGTGGGCATGGCGACAGGTGACACATCACTCAGTGACTGGTCGCTGCTCAGCCCAGGTGAAGAGGAGAAGCTGGGGGATTGGTGTGTCCCGAGTTGCTCGGGAGACGTAGAAGAACACGAGGAGATGTCATCTTCAAAGACATCTAGGGGTAAGGAAAAGGAAACAGAAGCTGAAAAACAAAATGAGACAGAGAGCTTCAAGAGAGGGAGTCGATTCATCAGTGTTACTTTCGGAGTTGATGGAATGTTAACTGATGCTGTAAATTGCAGTTTAATATACTGGAATAATGTCCAACAATTATCGAAGATGATGTTGTTAATAAATTAGACACAATGATATAACTTTATAAGCTTCCAGTTTAGATTTAAGTGTTTTTATCACCAGATTGGGAGAAATCATCCTTGAAATGTCCCCCAGAAGTGTGTGTGTGTCTGTGTCTTAAATAGGTTATTATTTTTACTCACTGTTTTCTAATGGTGCAGTGTGTTTCTGAAGTAGCTCAATGGAACCAGATCGCTTCTGGACCTTCTCACTGACATTCTCAACCAGACGAGCTTTTTTCGGTCTCTGCGCACCACTGATAGCCTTGTCTACAAAAAAAAAGAAAAAAAAGAAAAAGGGAGAAGGAAGGTGTACAAGGTTTAATCAGCTAGCCTTGTTATTTTAAAAGAAAAAGGATTTGAAGGTAGACTAATGAATTGGATATATGAAAGCTATCATTAGCAATTTTCTCCTAAAGTAATTTGTTGGTAAATCAGCTTGCTGTCTACTTCTGGCTGGGTGAAACACCAGGAGCACACACACAACACATACACAAACTACTAAATCAGTTTAACAACTGGGGAAAACAAGTAGTAATAATGACTGATATTTATTGTTATAAAAAAAAAATCCATTTCCTTTTGCATCATGAATCACCTTGTGCAGTTTCAGCAGTCAGAGCACTAGGGGGCGACTTCAGAATGTTGCCATCCACTGTCTGATGCTGCATCGGGAAACAGCCCAGCAACATCAACCATTAACACCAGAACACTCTTAATAACACACACTCACATAACCTAGTACATAGTCTCGCAGTATTACATACACTTGCCTAGCCTTGCACACACTCGCTTTGCCAGATTGCTAGCATTTGCTCAATCTGGTGTCAGTGTACGTCCTTCCATCAATCTGAGCTTCATTTGTATAAAAATACATTGTTTTCGGTATCTTTCAGGAGGCAGATTTGGTCAGTGATGGAACATTATAAGTTGTGTAATTACCAAGTAGTGATAAAACTTAAAAACTTTTCAAACAAATTTCTACTTTAGTGCTGTTTTCTTCATTTGAATTTTTCCGGTTGATCATTGGTTACTGGTCATTTGCCATCCCATACGTGGAACTACCTAACTAGCATTTATGCTACTTACTAGCCTAATACTACAATAGATTTACTAGCCTAATACTCCTGCATGCTTCATGACTGATTAGCAAAAACATTAACATTTAATACAAATACTCTAGACAATAGTTATGAACATTTACACTTGTGCAACAGTAACACAACTTACTATGCGTATTCATTTACCGTTGTTACTGGTTTATTAATGTCATTGTGCTTCCTGCTTATTACGTTCTGACCGATCACTCACCCCGGTGCTATTGGCCTCTTTCTCCCCTACTTTGTCAGAGCAGGAGGCCTTCACGCCTTCTGGCAAAAAAAAAAGAGTAATGAATTAAAGAAAGAAGCTAAAGTCATGAGTCTTATTGTAACTGTAGGGAAAGGAATGCTGAAGGAGATGATATAAATTAGCATATTTTTCTATGCTATAATAGTGATATTTCATTATTGTGAGGTAAGTCAGGGGGCACAGCACAAACGAATGAACACACTCACCGGAGTCAGCATTTAGCTCTTTCTGTTGTCTTCGGTTCTGTATTCGCAACTGCAGAACTGAAAAAAGAGGAGGATTATGACAATAAATCAGGAATCACTTAAGAAAAATTGATGCATGCGCCAGTGTGCTTTATACAACTGATCATTTTTAAGAGACTGTATTTGCTAAACCATGTGTAAAGCTCATCTTCCGGACATTGCACCATAAGAACATTAGAGAATATTACCGTTAGAAGTGCACTGCAACAATCATTACTTTTACATGAACAAAAAATCTATTTGTTATATGTACATCACACACATTTGGTTATACTGTAGGACCACACACATGCAGACACACTTTTTGTCACTCCCTCCCATACTACCTCCAAACACACACACACAAACACACGCACACACACACACACACACACACACGTGCACGCATACAGTTACTTAGATCAGCAGGTGAAGGGAGGGTGGGAGAGGAAGAGTGGGGAGGAGGTAACTATTTATCCCTCAGTACTTCTATTTCTGTCATCCCCCATCCCCCTTTCAGCTGTCCCTCTTTCCCCCTCTCTCGCTCACATTCTCACTCTCAGCTCTGCTAAGTAATTTCTTCCTCTTCTTATTTTTCTAGAAAAATCCGTTGGTCTTTTAATATCAGTGCCTGATCTAATAAATCAAAGGACTTTCATTGAATACAATTCCAAGCAGTTACTTTGATATCCAGTACCGAGAAGATTTGAATGTAAATGGTTAAGCAGCACAGCGAACACTGGTGCTTTTGCTGCTGTTTGACTACAGTTTCTGTGAAAGCTTTAAAGAATTTGGGTGCATTCAGTAAATCAGGAAAAAGCAGGAAAGGTCCAGGTGACTTTTAATGGAAAGTCAGGTGAATTAAAACAGCAGTTTATGGTTTAGTGTCGCTAACTTTTGGAAGCCTTGTTGTGGGCGAAAAATCTCATGTTTATCCACCTGGCGTGAGCACAGCATTATAAAGTCTTGGCAAATGTCTTCTATAACACCTTTCACATGTGCATACAAGGGATTTGTTTAGCATTTGGCATTCAAGACAGTTGTTGCCGCTTCCGTTCACATTCTATAAAGGACAAAAGGCTCTCACAAACAATTAATCAATTCCAAATGTTTAATTTCATTTAATGTACTGCACAGAAGAAGGACACTATTAGTCTCTGCAGCCCTGATTCATCAGACTGAAGGTCAGGACAGAGTCCTGGATAAAAGAAGGATAGCACTGACGTTTAGTCTTGAAAAGCACGTAAACAAAAGTAAGAGGTCAGTGACAGAGCAGAGCAGTAAACAATACAGGATCGAAGAACAATGTCAAACGAAAAACTGCGAGTGCATCATATAACCTGCTTCCTGTTCAATGACATGTGTGAAGAAATCCATCACAGTGATGTCAGAGGAACTGAGGTGGAATGAATGCTAAATTACTTCAACATACTTAGACATGACTATGAGCAGATGGGTTAAATAAAATTTGAGACATTTGAGAACTCCATTACAATTTCTTAAAACTACAAAAGTTATATATTAATCATATTATTCTGATGCATGTCTGAATTTGTTGAATTCAGAGCCATTTCAAAAAATATCTTGTCAAGCTGTCATGAGCCCAGCAGTAAAGTCCAGATTTGGCAGAATTTCTCCCTGATATTAATGAAGCAAATCCTAATACTGATAACATCATTTGTACAAAACAGATATTGCATTTGGTCATAGTGATTTGGTTGTATATGGTTAAAGCATTAAAGACACAATCCCTTTATCCTTAATCCCACAGGTATGGCTTTCTTCATCCAGGTAACTCTGTCCTTCAAAAAAACAAGACAACTGTGTTTACCAGACATGTTTTTTAAATTTTTTTTTTAATTAAATGAATCTGTCCTTGTCAAACACAGTGAAACTGCTGATTCACTATTTTAGGGCTACAGAATCTATTAACATGCCAAATTACTTAGTCTTCCTGTTTCTCTTCTGCATGAACAAACCTCCCAATCATGAGGCTGTCATCATCTCTGATCCAATGCCAACACGCTTTGTGCATAATCACCTGGTTTGACCAAACATGTGAACTGCAACATTTAAAAGCCAGAGTGTGCTTCAGTCAGGAGGCCACATGGATGCAGCATGTCAGAGGTCACTGGCTTTTGAAAGGATTCCAAGCACAGGAGAGAAAGCCACATGGTCTTCCCTCTGTCCACATGTATTTTAATGAGGAAACACTACCGTTCACATCGGGCATTCACCAGAAATACGCTTATGAACCCTTTGGAAACTGAAGCATTGTGCCCATCTCTTCCAATCTCTCAGCAATTTCTGCATATAACACTACAAT
>NC_083464.1:22967500-22977500 GCF_030014155.1 Tachysurus vachellii | reverse complement strand
GGCATAAAATAATAAATCATTACACTGACAAAAAAAAAAAGGCATTAAAAAAAATGAATGTCAATGGCAAGTTTTATTTTAAGGCATTTTATTTAGATATGAGACATTGTGACAGAGACTATGGCATATGCTCATTTATATGCATTTGTGTCGAATATAACCCAGTGGTTTGTGTTTCATAGAAGTGCTTGGTGTTACTAAATACCTGTTAATGTGAATAATACGCATTACATTATTTCCTGCGTTTACTTTACAGGAAGCCTATTTACTTAGTCTTTTTAAAATAATATTAATAGTTTGTAAGGCTGACAACACCCCTCTTATGACTATTACATTTTTATTACATAGCACCATGGCAAAATCTAATGTATAAGAAGTTTAATAAACAAAACTGATCCTTTTGAATACATGTCAAGTACAGCAGAATACTGCAACCCCAAATTGAGCCATTTAGGAAATATTTCTTAGCAGCTCTTTCTAAGCCACTTTGAATATTTGCATGCAGTCCAGTGATGTTTAAGCAGAATAAACTGCCTGCATGACCGATCATGAGAACGATTAAAGTGAGAGAGAAGGGTCAGCAAGCATACTTTAATTAAAGTGTGCAAATATTCAGACTGCTAATTATATACGAAATACACGCTATAGAGTTTTAAATTAACCCTAGGGCAATAAGACCCAGGATGATCTTTCATTATTTACAGGGAATATATTAACATATTACACAGGATATTTACTCTGCTGATGTGCATTGAGTCACACTCAAATTAAGAAATAAAAATGAAATGAAAACAAACAAACACTATCTATATACACACCAAAATTTGCTATTAAATGTTATTTACATTTCTTTGTATTTATGGTGTTATACCAAACTGTGAAACGTAACATGGTAACCCGAAAATCGAATGAGCAACGATTTTGCTAACACTTCTTCTAGCGACAGTCAGTGATACAGAGAACACTTCTATGCTCACAGCAAATTGAAAGCAGTCAAAACAACAGGTTGTGGAGAAATTTTAAATGTTCTAATTTCACAGTGTGCATTATTTCTGAAAAGCAATAAGCAATTGAAATGATGAAAGGTATTTCAAGGCACAATAGGAAAACAAAACAAAACAGACCTCTACAACTTTTAAATAAGGATAGGAAACTAAAATGAACGCCTCAGTATACTCTATACCTCCGAAGTTGACTTGACGCATTGTGTGACACGATGCGTTTACTTGATAATGATGTTTGTGAAGCATTTGAAATGATAGCAGGAAAGCATTAATGAAAAGTCAACAAATCTGAATTTTTGACCTTCACAGCAAAGTGGTTCATTTTACCAGAGTTAGAAATGTGCACTCGTGTAAATAGTATTGAGGGTAAAAATAGGAGGTCAAAGAACAACAAAGCTAAAGTATTGCTGTTTATAGCAATCTATTTAAGTGGATTTCAGTGGACATTGTCACTGCATACGTAATGAGAACAGAATACTATTTAAATACAAAAGTAAATAAATTGCAAATATAATTTAAAAAAAAAAAAAAAAAAAAAAACACAAAATATATAAATGAAGCCTCGTTGTAATGTTCCGTTTTCATTCTCCTCCTGTGTCATTGTCAGACTCCATCTCAGTCAGTGTTGAGATGTACCACTCTGCATTTTCTTCCTGTTGCTCGTGCATATTGACAAGTGAAACTCCTTCAGTGTCAGGCTTTATTTTTGTGTTCATTGCTTCCTGCTGCTGACCCTGATGTTTGCGTTTGGTGTGCCGCCTCAGAGTGTTACGCTCAGCAAACCGCATATGGCATAACAGACACTGGTAAGGCTTTTCACCTGTGTGTACCCGCTGGTGCCTTGTCAGCTCTGCGGCCTCTCGGAAACGCCGTGGGCAAAGCTGGCACTCGAAGTTCCGCTCACCTGTATGGATATGTTTGTGCCGCTCCAGATGGCTGGAACGTTTGAAAGCCTTGCCACACAGCTGGCATATGTGCGGCTTCTTCTGGGAGTGTGTGATGGAATGGCGTTCGAGGTCTGAGAGGTAGTAGAAAACTCGTGGACAGTACTGGCAGTAAAGAATGCGACGTGGGCCTAATGCCTGCGGATCCTGCTTTTTTGAATGGTTGGTGGTAAGTATTGGTGAGTCTGAACCTGGACTAGGAGGGGAATTAGAGGACTGAAGTGGAAGGTCTTCAGTAGGGATTCTTAATAAAGAGTCTGTTCGATCAACTGGGACGGACTCTGGCTCAGAGACAGGTAACACTTGGTCAGCGATGCAGTGTTCCTCTAGTGCCTGAGTAACTTCAGTACAAGATGATGAGTTAAAGACCGGAGATTTGTCAATGCATTTGGGTCGCTTTTCATTTTTTTGTTCAGCGGATACGGCTAATCTAAGCAGTGCTTCCTGGAACGAAGTGGGCATGTCAGAGCAGGAATCAGTTTGCAGTTGCTTAGCCAGATTTGAAGAGTTCCCAGAGGACATGCCGGACGTGCAGGAGAAAGCAATGGGTGAGGTAGGGGCAGCAGAATAATTACAGGATTTATTTTGTCCTGAGAGATTTATAGCAGTTGTACAGGAGACAGGTTCCGGGCCAGGCGAACTCGAAGATGAAGGAAGTGCAGCAGAGGATGGGGAGGAAACTGAAGAAAAATGTCCTGAAATTGAGGAAGACTGAATTCCACAGGACACTTCAGGGGATGAAAGAACAAGTAAGACAGGGGTGGACTGTGTGTTTGAGGCAAGGGCAAAAGGTAGTGACAGAGCCATAAGTTCAGAATTAGCGTTAGATGCTGAAGCTGTAAGTGTTTGAATGTGAGATGGTGGGAGAAGGAGGATGGGAGTGTTCGAGTCAGTATTACTAGCCATGATCTGAATAGGAAGGGATGGCAGAGTAGTAGACATCGCCGGCAAGGCAGTTGACACGGTCTCAACAGTTTCATTGGGAGATTTCTTCTCCACCGCTATAGTTGCTTGTGAACTTTCCGTTGAGACACAAGGTGATGAGTCCTCCAAAAGTAAATTTGGAAGAAACAACTCTTGCTCAGGCTCTGCATCCTGAAAAGCCAAAGACGTCTCAGTGTCAGACTCTGCGGATCCCGACTCATCAGTCACTGGCATTTCAGAAGGATTTACCTGGGAAACTTTTTGACCATCTGGAGTAAGAGTGTAGGGAATACCCTGGTCGTCTATGAGAAGCGTATCCTTTGGGTCAGGACACATGACTGATCCATATGTAGATGGTATCGCTACATGTGAGGCGGAAGGACACTGATCCCAATTGTCTAAGTGAAAGTTGCTCATATGATCATGTACCAAGTCAGACCAATAATCTTCATCCTCCTCGTCTTGCACCACTTCTACATGCTGAGTGTCATCCTTAATCTCATCCACCTCCATTATTAACGATATCTGGTATTCACGATCTAGAACCCATTTACGCTTTTCATTGTTATCCCTGACATTTTGTTTTGGCAGGCTTAAATCCAGTGCTGCATAGACCTCTTCCTGCCCCATGGCTTCTTTAACGCTAGAAACAGCTTCAGGCATTGCTACAGCCAATCCTTTCTGTTTTTCATGAAATGGGACTGGAGCTGTACAGTTTGCACTATTGCACACCTGACTGCGCACTGTCTTTTTTTTGTCCGCACAGTCTCTGGTCTTTTCAAATGTCTCAGACTTGGTAACATTTGCAAGGGCTTGTATGTTCACCTCCTCTTTGGTAATGTGACTGAAACGTTCTTCGTATTTCTTATTACTGGTATTCCTTAGAGGGGATTTTCGGTGAAGGTCCTTCACAGAGTAATCACTAGATAAGAGGTTAGAGTTAAAATATATCGCTTTGGTTATTGGTTCATTCATTTCTGATTAAACAATGTTAGTCTTGATGCCAGGTGTCAGTTGTGAAACTGTTCGTATGTTGGTCATGTGTGGATTCAGACATGATGACACCATTTCTGACCGGCTGACCAAACGAACAGAATTCCTGTCTGAAACTGAATCAGAGGCATGCTGTCGCACTCCCTACCTGCTTTGTCTTCACCATCTGTACCGCCCTACTGAGATACTCCTGAGATACTCCTGGCGTATTTGGTTTTCAGGCTAAAATTCCATTAAGGTCCTTGAATTTTGCAACCTTGTCCATAAAACCTACTTTTGATTGATTCACATAGATTTAGCATCAGTCCCCTTGAATGGCTAAGGTCCTGAACAATATCCTCCGATGTCCGATATAAGAATATGCTAACTTTGGTTGTTAGCTCACCAGAAAAGGAGCGATGATGTCACTCAATATAAGTCCATTTATTGCTACCTGAGAATTCACTGAATATTTTCTTCCAAATCCACTTGTATTAATCTTGCAAATAGAAGCATTTGCTCTTCTGGTGGAGCCATCTGTCTCCATCCTTGTCACTGTCACTGGAAAAAGTCATTAATCTGGAAATGAGCAAAGAAAATAATGGACATTTATGTTTGATATTTCAGCAGAATTTAAAGAAGAAATTTCCAAACAATTGTGTGAACATTTGGTATCATTCACAAGCACATGTCTATTTCAATAATAGTTTGGATTCAACAATGGGGAAAAAATCAACTTGGAAATTCAGTGTAATGCAAATGTATTTTTACATACAAATTCATTACAAAGTACTCTGAGCATATGTGGCTATGTTCATCACAGTAGCATGACATTTTCTCATAGAATATCGCCTGCGAATTCGATAATCCCACACGCTCAGCAGCAGTTTTTCACCTCTGGCTTTGGGCACCAAGATTTTCCCTTACTCCCTGAATCTTTTCACAATATTATGAACTATAGATGGTGAAAGACCGAAATTCTTTGCAATTTTGCACTGAGAAACAATATATTTATTCTGACTGGCAATTTTCTTACAGAGTTTGGCACAAGGTAATTAGCCATAACCCATCCTTGCAAAGACAAACCCTTTGAATGTGAATGCTCCTTTTATACCCAATCTTGATACCCTTTTAGTAATAGCTGTTAACCTGCTAATAGTGGAACCTTCAGTCTTAGTATAGAATTAAGTTTGTCAGTGAAAACATTGAAAATCTTTTCTTTGTTCTTCAGTCAGTTTAATAAACGGCCATATGATTTAAAAATGACAGATTTTATTGAATTTTTGGAAAGTGTCCCAACTTTTCTGGAAATGAAATTAGTAAGTTCAAGGCAAGCACATAACAAATGTTTTTAAAATATACTCCTTAAAGTTATGATTTTGAAAAAAAATATGTATATGATAACATTATATCTCTGCTGTCACAAATAGTGCATGTCCAGACTAAAATACACTCACTTCAAAACAATTTGAACCAATGAAATAAACGGTGTGCATAATAGAGCACACCAATAGACTGTCTTATATCAGAAAGTAATGAGGAGTATCCGTTACTATTGGAACCTACTGCCTGCTGGGGAATTTACAAATCAGAAGGTGTGCTTTCAATTTCTAATACAGCATCGCACTTACAGTTGCAGCTGTAACATTAATCATCCGTTTATCTTAATTCTAAAACATTACGATCACGTAACCAGCTCATTCACAGGGGTTTGCATAGTGGACGCTCCACATCTAGAAGTAATAAATGGATTTTTTTTTTTTTTAAATGTGTTGTCTAACAAAGAAAATATTTCAGCCTCGATATGGTGAAGTTTTCTGTTAGTTGTTCATGTAAAATTTATGGATGGAGTATCGGGTGTCAGCTCCTTGTAATGGTTACAATGTTTCCTGACATGGGAAAGTCTTCAGACCTGAGGACTTTGTGCTTTCTGGATTCTCTGTATCGTGACAAGCTACATAACCGTAAACAGTTCAAAGGTATGTCATTCATTAATAGATTAAAAATTCTAATTCAATCGTTGATGAATTGCTGTGTTAAGGATAATAACACACTTTGGGTTTTAATCTGCCTTGTGTCGCACCATATCACACAACCCCGGTGTGGACTGTTTTTGTACATCAGCACCATCCATTGTGTTATTCTTTACATTAAACAGGTGTAATGTTGTATTCTGCATTGTTATGACAATACATGCTCCCTTTGACAGCAGTCATGCCTGGTTACACTTCTTCAAGCTGATATGTTCTGATAACATTATTTTATCTTCTCAAATGATCTTATTTCAGGACCGAGTTTCTACAGTTATTTCACACTGTATATTTTTTAACTTAATGAACTGTCATATAGGACTCGATTCTCGATTCCATTTAATTTGTAATACAGTCCACACTAAGCTTCCATAAGTACTCACTAGCTAACAAACTGGCAAGAGTGTAAATAAAGCAGTTAATTGTGTGTGTGTGTGTGTGTGTGTGTGTGTGTATGTATGTATGTAATATTTCTTTAAACACTCATTCAATTTTGGCTGTTAAACAAATGTACAAGTTTAAAAAGAAATCTTAAAACATTACCTCTGACATCATTTTTTGTCTTCCGACTTGAGACAATCTCTGTTACAGATGGCGTCAGGACCGAGGGACCCAACATCTTTGACATGAAGATGTCCCTAGCAGGTCCCTAGATTGTGTGTGCCCTATTTAGAACAAGGAAAAGTACATAAGTTTTGGAACTCTTACATTGATATAGCACGTTGTTGTTGCTGTTGTTGTTTTTTCAAAGAGCAATGACTTGTTAGCATTTCACTAAACATCACAAATCAGTAACAAGCATCTCTTTTCTGAATTCGAAAGCCTTCGTGTGCCTCCTAAGTCACGAAAAGTCTCCACTTTTTTGTGTGTGTGTGTGTGTTGAAGCTCAAACCCACCACACTGCGTGTTAAACCTCCTTGTGCTCTCTCACTTAGGCAACATTTACTAGTGTAGTTTTGTCTCAGCAAACTTCTTAACTCTGTTCTTTTAAGGCTCTGTACTAATCTAAGCCGTTCTCTCTTTCGGAATGAAACGTAACTGTATTCATAGAAAAATAATCCATAAAGTCTCCTAACACAAGGCAGAGGCTATAAAAACCTACCAGACCTAAAAAAAAAAAAAAAAAAACATCTAGATATTCCGTAGGTGTGAACCGTATCTTCTCCCAAATCATCTTGTCTTGTCCTTGAAGTCGTTGACTAGTTTGAATGGTGTTAATAAACAAGGTGCACGCACCAGTGAACGCCCCCCGTGTCAGGGTTTGACAAGAAGCGCAAAGCTTCTCAGAAGCGTCCTGCAGGAGGGAGGAAGCGACACGGGCGCAAACGGACGCCATTACACGGAGTCGGAGGTCCGATTTAAAACAACAGAAAGATATTTATCCTACCATTCTTTGGTGTTGGGACTCAACGGTGTCGCTCGAACCCGTGTCGCTAACCGCGTTTAATTCGTCCCTGTAGAAAAGCTCAAGCCGTCTTACTATCCTGCGGCGCTGTGACGAGAGACCCGAAGCTCGGACCTGCGACCAGCCATTTTCTGCGTACCGACGGTTCGAGCCGGTGACACTGCGCGCGCGTACAAACCATATTTCAAACTTTCTCAATTCAACAGCGTATGTACAATGCTATCGGTTAAGCCGCACGCTCGATATATCACCGTATTATCGATACCTTGTAATGACACTTCCGTTTTTTTAACTGAAATATTCAATACGAAACTGTTTCTCACCCCACGAGTCAGCTCGCGCAGGCAGGCACTGGCTAACCCGACCCTCGCGCACTTCCGGAACACCAAATATGAATGAATGAGTGGGCGGGGACAACGAGGGCTAGGGGCGGGGCTTGTCGTGGTGTCGCAGTTTAGTGCGTCAGACACGACAGTTGAGATGGAATAATAATAATAATAATAATAATAATAATGATGTTTAAGTGGCACTGGAATTTAAATGATCTAAAAATTTTCATATGTATAAATTATATTTATAATTTAAATTATTGCATAGATATTTTGGACTGACTCATAAAACTAGGCAAATTTAGTTTATTACTAAATAATATTAGGTTATTAATGAGTTAAGTGTTGAATAGAACACAACAGGGTGTGCTGTAATATGGTGTATTTACAACTCGGTGTATTTACAGCTGTTTATTGCCAGCCTGAATAATAATAATAATAATAATAATAATAATAATAATAATAATAAACTTTATTTTTTTAGAATTATGAAATTTAATATAATTTATATAATCATTTTTATATAACAGGATATCCCAATGTTTTTAATTCTTCTCAAACACTGTTGCACATGTATACAATTTTAGCTTTATTAATAAGCCGTATATTGTTTTTCTGACATTTTTTTATTCAGGAACAATAATAGATATAATCAGAAATAACAATTTCTTGTTTGTCTAATCTTTAATGTTGTGGAACATCAATAAAACAAGTTAGTATCTGTTAGGATTTTTGTTATAGTAGCTATGAACAGCTGTAAGGGAAAAAAACAACTCACTTTGTCAAGTTACTAAAACCTAGGAAAGTACAAAGTCCTTTGTTCTGAGCATTCTCCCATGATAGAAACATACTGAGCGTTAAAATCACTAACACCTGAAACTCCTTCAATAAATGTTCACTAAAATAATTTGAACTAAACTGAATGAACATGTTCTGATAAGTTAGAGATTTGAGAATTTAGCATGATTGTGGTATAATTAGTAACTTTGCTGTTGCTTCTTTATTGTGAAATAATCCAGGCAAAACCCAATACATTTCTCAAAAGAGCTGATGTGTAATTTGGCCTCTGATAAACTTTGCTCAATACACTGCATCCTTGTCCCAGATATAAGTCAACTTCATCCCAGTTGGCTTACTGTTTCATTTCACTCCACTTATGTTGTGCAATCCAACTGAATTTTAGAAACAGAACAAAAACTAAAGTATGTGCAAAAATACTCTGCTCCCCTTATAAGTTCTGTTACATCTTCTCTACATAATTGTATAATTATAATTGTATATACTTATAAATCTATCTATCTATCTATCAAAAAACAGAGTATAAAACAATAATACTAGTTGTTTAATTAGTTTAAGTGCATATGTTTCTAAATAAAGTAAAAAACAATCATTTTGTTGAGAAAAAAATACATTTGCTGACAAACCTTAGTCATTACCAAATTTGATTTTTACTACAGTTAGTATGACAATGCACCGTGTTCACCAAACTGAAAAGTCCAGTTTTATTCTTTTGGACATAAATATAATTTAGTGTACACAGTCTTCACAATTCTTACATATATCGTATACTTGTTAAGTGCGACCATATAAATCTCTACGGTCTCTACAGCCAAAAATGTTTACATTTTTGAAAGTCAGAGAAATATCAGAAGCACCATGTGATCAGGAATATCTCCATAAATCCCGACTCAGCACATACAATACAATGTGCCCCATTTCATTTCATGTATACATGATCTCTATGAAAGGTTTGAGCCTGTAAGAAGGTAAGAAAACATGCAGATTGAAAAAATAAAAAACTTGTGTACATTTGCATTGGAATTGAACAGCACCATCTTCAATCTGTCAGACACTGAATTCCTCTCTATTTTGAAATATAGTAACACTTCCTTGTATAATATATACTGTCACTTAACCCTACAGTAGATATAAAAAGCTTATTTTTGGTTTATGATTGTTTGAGCGTCTTGGTAGTTTGAACACCACAATATGGATCGTTCTGTCTGTAATGAAAGTTTTAATGAAATAATTGCTTAAACATCTAAGCAAGAATTAAACCTTAATTACTACACTGCAAATTAAACTATATTTCTGTTTGAAGGGAAGCAGTGCTCGCAGGTTTGGTCATTTTAATTTATTGAAGTGGTTGTTGTGTTACAATATGTCCCTGAATTGGTCATGAAATAAAACTGTTGTGATCATCTTTGTGTTGTACAAACAGAGATATAAAAGCTTTTCAAAAAGTAAGATTTGACATGTTTTATTAATTATAATACATTTACAAAACAATTATACAGCAGCTAATATACAACACACTTACATTCAGTTTAAGATAACCTTGTCCAAGCAGTCCAGAGTAAAAAGTAAGTATATATATTTTTCTTTAATCTGT